>NW_009619119.1:22455-53955 GCF_000690535.1 Cariama cristata | reverse complement strand
AGGTTAGCTTTTTCAGATCAGATTCTGAAATGTTGTTCAAGCACCTAAAAGTAGAGTTAGACATCTGGTAGATTTTTTCAAAAGCATCTAGCACTTCAGATGCCTTACTTGGTGAGAATCGACTACAATTGCTTTCCACTCAAAAACAGCAGCCAGCATTTCCCACCCAACAGAGTAATAATTCTTATTCAATTCATCTTAAGTGTTACATAAAAATGATACTAGGTTGTAAAGTCAATATCCCTTTCAAAAACAATACAAACCACTTTTATTAATACCAGTGTATGTTCAAAACACATCTCAATAGCACTAACCACAAAGTGCACTAGCCAACACTTAACAGGCTTGCAGGTCCTGTGCATCCTGTACCCACATAACCCAGAAAAATACATTTATTCAGTCTTGTGCCTTTTATACAAGTAACTCTGAGTTACTGTGTGAGGTGTTTCCAGAGCACGTAATGACAGAACTATCAGCTGACTTATGGCAAGTCAAATTTGTACGTTAACAGAACCTAAGTCTGAGAAACTGCTGAAGATTTGGTTCTTGATTTTATACTCCAGTTTTGATGGGAAGTTTTACCAATTATAGAATTAGTTTCAGTTAAAAATTAACTGGTTTGTAAAAAGAAGCTTATCATAGCCCAAGAAGCTTATCTTTTACAAATTCTATTATTTTATTTTTAAAAAAAAAAAAAAAAAATCAATGCTTTATTGTTTGGCAACAGAACTATCTTTGCTACTGAACCCTCTAGGGTCTTCTTTTGTTTCCTACCACACCATCATATGTACTATAAATGCTCCCCAAATGTGAGAGTTATTCTATACATTCCCATTATAGACGTTTTTTTTTTTAATCCTACTGTTTTCCAAGACACCTACCACTGATCACTACCAGATGTAGGTAGTGGAGCAGAAGAACCCCTGCTCCTGTCAGAGACGACAGTTTCTAGATCAGCATTTTCACTAAAAGGAGTAAGTCAAATGAGATCCAAATACCAGACAGCAGCTGTTTATACATTACACCAACCTGCACAGAAGTAGTGCACCTAACTTAATTAATTACAGGCTTACAATAAAGATGACAGGAAAGCAATTGTGACTAAAGTTGACTAAACATTCAAAATAATTTTGCATTGCTGTGTATTTGGATCTTTAAAATAATTTGCTACTATTCTCTTTCTCATTCTTTTCTATCCTTTTTATGGAAGACTAAATGAAGGCGTCATGGTTTAACCCCAGCTGGCAACTAAGCTCCACACAGCCACTCACTCACCCCCATCCCCCAGGGGGATCAGGGAGAGAATCAGAAGGGTAAAAGTAAGAAAACTCATGGGTTCAAATAAAGACAGTTTAATAGGTAACACAAAAGCCACATCCAAAAGCAAAGCAAAGTAAGGAATTAATTTACCACTTCCCATGGGCGGACAGGTGTTCAGCCACCTCCAAGAAAGCAGGGCTCCATCGGGTGTAATCATGACTTGGGAAGACAAAACACTGTAACTCCTAACATTGCCCCCCCGCTTCCTCCTTCTTGCCCCAGCTTTATATGCTAAGCATGATGTCGTATGGTATGGGATATCCCTTGGGTCAGTTGGGGTCAGCTGTCCCGGCTGTGTCACCTCCCAACTTCTTGGGCACCCCCAGTCTCCTCTCTGGCAGGGTGTGTTGAGGGTCAGAAAAGGCCTTGACTCTGGGTAAGCCCTGCTTAGCAATAACTAAAACATCCTGCACTATCAACACTGTTTCCAGCACAAATCCAAAACATAACCTCATGCTAGCTACTATGAAGAAAATTAACTCTACCCAGCCAAAACCACCACAGGTGGTTAGAAAAATGAAGTCTCAAAATAGAAAAAGTAGACCTTGAATGCTCCAGTATTACTTGGAAAATGGAGTGTTGTATTCTGCTACAGAAGGCAGCACTTCAAAATTGAAAGGTCAGCTGCAAAGCTTGGCTTCAAAAGCAATTCGCAATCACAACACCAGAACAGAAATAACTCTTCCTGGGCCAGAGAAGAGGTACAGGATCCTGAAGATTATAGTTTTCAGGCAAAACTGATGACAGAGCCAAATATTTCCTGATGCAATTCCGTCCATCTTTAGTGAGACAGTATAAAGTCCCATTGCCCTAAAGACAGCAAAAACTAAGCAATAGGAAGCAGTTTCCCTACTCATTGCCCATATTTATTTCCCAACAGCTCCATGCATTTGCACACTCTGCACTGACTCCTCTCCCCTTATAGTTGCAGGCTTCTAACGCCACTCATCACAAACGGGTTCTTCTATCAACCAGCATACGCTGCTGTTCTTGCTACACCCTGTCCTTCCTCAAAGTCCTCAATTGATTTTATGCACACAAATGACAAGCAGAGGATCTAAAACACCAGTCTGAGGTGATTGAGTCCAACCCCTTTCCCTGTCATTTGTTCACAATAAAGCAGAGTTCAAACGTGGAGACAGATATGGAAATAGCAGTATTTTTCTTTGGTGAAATTCAGACTGCAGGTCTGTTAGATTGATTCTTTTCCCACTCCAGTAAGAGCTATACATAAGAAATTCACAGCATATTTAGGCAAATATGTTTATATTTACCTAACCTAATATTTGTTTATACTGGGAATAAGCATTGAATAGTTGACAGTCCTCGTTCTTTGCAAAGTAATGCTGAATCCATCACCACGCACTTAGTAAGTCTTGGTTAGATAACTACTACTGATTTAACATTCTACCACCAATAATTTAACATTAAAAAAAATGGGTAGCCCTATGGTGACTGAAAATTTTTGTGTACTATGATACAGTCTGCTGGAGCCAATAATCATCTTCAGTGGTACCTGCAGACAGCATAACATTACTCTGCAAAGCCACACACTTTCCCCCCTTTTCATGTTGTTTCATTTGATGAAAGGATCAAAGCATCAAGTGATTTTTTTCACCCCAACTCAATCAGGCAATGAACTCTTTGAAGTAGGGTGTGGGTTGTTTGTTTTGATTTTTTTTCCCTTTTCCCCTTCATTAGGGAGAATCTTCCCCAAAACAGTCTGACATTCTGAAGTTTCATAATGCTAATTCTACAACAGGTGTGACATGTCTCTGAAAGCAATGCTCTGATGGTTTATTTATGGGCTTTACTCTTTCTTTCCACTTAAGAAGAGACCTTGAATATGTTTTCGTATGTCCAACATATATTTAGAAACTCTAAAGGCAGCATCCATTCATCAAAAACATGAAAACTAGAGACAAGACTTCAAATAAAAAATTTGAAAAACCATTTGTGGCTACAGCTTAAGGCTGTCATGGAAAGTATATCAAAATACCTCCATTAATGATTGCCTTGCAAGCACTGCAAAGTTGAAAGCCTGTTACTAAGATTCTTTTCTCTAATGGGAATTCAAACTACTGTGTAAAAGAAGGTGAATAAGAAGAGATGCAAAAGACAAATTCAAAATGGTTTAATTTCAGAAGTCAAGAAACATGGCACTTTTCTTTTGTGTTGCTGAACAAAGACACCATAATTTTCTCCTGACCCTTGATAACACAGAGAAAGCAGGAACCATCTAAAGCAGCACGAGTCAGAAATTTCAGTAATCACTATCTGTACCATTAGAAAAAGCATACTGAATCACTGTATTGTTAACATGTGCTTGTCATTGGTGATTTTTTAACATATTTCAACACCCTCATTACAAAGAACATTGAGAAGAGATATAAGCAAAAAAAAATCACTGCTTTCCATTTGTAGTGTGACCATATTTTGGAACTTTATTTCTTAAACAGGACTACTACAACAAAAAGCTACCAGAGGACACTAAACTGAGAACCAGTGCAGGCTAGCCAGCTGACATGCCCCTAACCATCAAGAGTAAATGAAAAGAAGCAAGCAGGGAAAAGCACAGACAGGCAGCAGAAGTCACAGTCCTTCACACCTAAATAACATCTGAAGTAGCACGTGCTTCTAGTTGTTACAGAGCAACTGTGTAACTGAACAGCCTTCATTTCTCCATCCAAAAGGTGGCTTAGTGCCCCTTTCTAAATCGAGGAGAGTTGGTTCAGATTCATCCTGAATTGTTCCCCACAGTTGATACCACTGAATAAACATCTGAATGAAGAACGACACATTTTGGAATATCAAAATATGCAGCTTCTGTAATCATTCAAAATGACATTGGAGCTGTTGAGTATACAGGTTTTTGAAATAGAAGCTTTAATCAAAAATACAGTCTAATTTACTTTAATAGCACTTGGGGGGAAAATCTTGAATAAGGGAATTGAGACATTTTAAAGTAGAAATTTCTATCACCAGCTTGTAGACCTCAAAACTGAGGTATAGCAATTTGCACAAAATCAGAAATACAGGTTTTAAGAGCAAAGAACTGAAAACTTGGGATTGCAAGAGATACAGCTAGTGCTGCTTTCTCAAAACATAAACCCACACTTGATTTCCTCCCATTTTCCGCTTACTCACATCTTCAAAAAGACTCTCAAGTTTGCAGTGGAATTACTAATGTAAGGGTAGTATTACAGAGCAGTTACCTTCAAGTTCAAACTAAAGACAGCCCTGACAAAAATGACCATGTGCGTTCATTTCTGAACTATACTTGTTTTGGAAAGGAGAAAAAACAAGGCCTACTCAAAACTCGAACCCATTTCATCCAGGAAGAATCTCTACAGAGTACAAGACAAAGTCAGAGATAAGAGGAACTAGAAACTGCTATTGGAAGAGGAAAACAAGGCAAGCATCCAATTCCCTTGGCTTCATTTTCTGTGTAAGTAATGGACAATATATCACTTCAGTAATCTTCACCCTATAGCTCTTATATCGTGCTTGTTTATTTTAGACTGCCTCCATCAAGATGCAGGAATTTAAAAGCAGTTCTTAATATCAATGTTTTTCCTCTCTCTCTTTCCTCAGGGCAGATACAAGGTACCATAACCCAATGCCTCCAGCTCAAAGAGTGATGCTAATGGTAAATCTATTTCATTTAAACTGTTAATTCAGCTGCATAAGGGAGGTCAGAAGGTCCCAGCTCTTGTTTTGATATTGTCTGCACATTTAAGATAGAAATCAGTAATGCATTTCAAGATGTCATCCAGCTTCCCTTAAAGCTCCACTGTACACCTCAAATGAACTGGCAAAGTTTGGGACAGCACCTATTTCAGTCAAAGAATAAATAGCTATTTATAGAACAAGTGTTCTATAAACAATAAAAAAATTATACATAATACATGTATAGAATATGATAGTATATATAAAATAGAACATCTATAGATAACATTTGTTCTCTTGTTATTTTTGCGAGTTACGGCAAGGACTTGAAAACATAGGCAAACTTCAAGTAGTCAAATGTGAGCAAGTGATAGGTCCAGAAGCTGTTAGTCTCAAAATGGGTATCTTATATTAGACGGTTAAACAAAAAAGCCACCAAACAGAAGTCCTGCATGACAGTACTGAAATATAACACATGAAAATAGTTAGTGTGGATCAAGGGTTTTCTTATCTCCAGTCACTTAAACACAAATTAAACTGTGCAACCACATTAAAAACAAAACATATAAACAAAAAGAAATTATGTCTGGCCGAAAGGACATTCCATCGTTTCTTTGTGGTTTTGAGGAACACAAGTTCAAAATACCAACAAGTAACATGTGGAACCAAAGAACAGAATACATGCAAATTAGAATCATCTTTCAGAATAACAGTAAGGGTTTTATTACTCTGCTGTAAAAGTTCAAGCAGTATTAATACATTGATATCAATGAAACTAAAAACTTGTGGGTACTGCAAAAACTTGAGGATTGTGTATTGTAATAGCTCACCATGATAAAAATTATGATTATAATAATTTTCAAGATGCACACACTAACTATAAAAATGTGGGTTAATTGTGATAATGTCATAATAGAGACATTTTCAGCATCTGCTATTCCATTTGTGTCAAATGAGCAGTCCACTTCACACATGGTACTTGCGAAGTAAAACCTCCTCATATCTAGCTGCATTGCTCACTATTTGTTCTTTCTATTTCCACACCATCTGCAAACTGTTTTCACTATCATCATTTCCAAGGAGTTAACATAGAATACTACTACATTTGTTGTTTGGGTTTTTTGTTTGTTTTAGACTGGTCATTCAAAGTTTAGATCTTCGGACTCTATATTCTTTAATTATCATAGTTCTTGCATAATTCTACTTATGCGAAACTCAACTTTGTATAAGACTGTAGTTTTCATATATTAACCAATCACATAAGATATGTGGAACTTCAAAAAAAAAAAAAATAACCGCAGTTTCTTTCTGTGAGGAGACACAAGCGCATTACTGCCTATTACACCATATAGCATGCAAACTATAAATAGGACTACTGAGTAAATTTGATATTAATAATTTAATGTTGTATACATATTGGTAACTTTTTCAAAAATTCTGTTATCAGCAGCTGTGGGACCTTTGAAATAATGCATTACAGTTATTGGCCATTGCTCCCTTCCTCACATTAAAAGTGGTTTCAAGTACACAGCTTGCTTAACTACATGGAAAACATGCCCATGCCAATACTTGCAGGTCCAAGAGCACACAGCTTTACAAAAGCTACCATTTATATTTGATCTTCACATATTAGTCTTAAGAAATCCCCAGAAAGTATTTGAAGACATACCTTAATATTTTTTCCAGCCTTCTTTGTCTTCTTTTTTCATATCCTTGATTAAACTCCAATTTTTATTCACAGAATCCTAACAAGCCAAGATTTCTTGTAAGTACTGTAGAGCAAAGATATCTACCCCCCCAATAGAGTGTGTGGATGTGTGTGTCTCAGGTCTACTAAAGCTATGCAGGCTACTAGCATTGCAGAGGACTTTTTTTCTTTAAAAATGCATGTAAATAAAAATGAAGCTAGCTAGGTGCAAGGTCTCCAAGATGTTAATTATGATAAAGAAAAAAAAACCTCAATACCTAGGCAAATTGATAATACTGTTTGCAAACTAAAACATGATTTTCCTCATAACTCCCAGTAACAGCTTAGCTTTTATGAACGACAGTGAAAGAGCATATTGTAACCTTTTTAACCTACTTTCTTTTGAAAGAAAATTACAGCCCATAACACTTTTTCCCGGCTTGCACTTTAAGGAAAAAAAAAAAGTAAATCTTATTTTTTTCAGCTCTGGTTAGTGTTGGTCCATAGACCTTCACTTATTAAAAAAGGAAAAAAAATATTGAAGTGTGTTTTATAGGTAGCAGAAAATTGCAAGCAATGGAATAAAACTAGTAAGTCATTTCTGTACCTGGGAAAGCATTATCCTTCTCCACAACATGTGATGTTTCATGAAAAGGTTAGCTAATGGTTCCACTATTACAGGACTTGCTGTGTTATTTTTAAATATAAAGGTTCAACCTGTCAAGATACAACTCATTATTGATATTTCCTGTTTTGTTTTCAAACAAACAGAAAAAGTTCCTTCAACAAGACAGTTCACCATACTTTCAGCACACATACAACTATTCAAGTCCTGGAGGAGAAACAAAAGTATCTTACTACTACATAATTGAAAAGTCAGTGATACCTGTGGTTTACAGGTCTCCAGAATTACAAGCACTGAAGATCATCATTAGAGAGGACTTAAATTCTCCATTACAATCATCCAAGAAAATCCATAGTTTTGAAGCATATTATTACATCTAATTCTTGGAATGGCTGGTTGAGCTCCAGATGGGCTTTTATCTACTATTTTAGACACGCACAACGTCACAGTTGATTTCTGGCTAAGTATTCAGACTTTCTTTCCCAAGTAGCAGAATGTCTATAAAAAAAAGGATAGATGACATTTCAAAAAAAGCATGAAAGATCCTGAAAGTTGATGAGTACTAGGCATGCATCTGGTGCTCCCACAGATAAGCATCATCTTTGTGCTCCATGAAGAATGTTTTTCTTTTATCAAACTGAATTCTTTTATATTTTATGTTCTTCTGTACTCCTTTGGAACAGAGTACAGAATTCCAATATAGTAGAAATAAATCAACAAATTACATAAAGAATCCAGAAAAAAACAAACACACGCAATAGACAGGAAGTTACTTATTTTTAAATGAAGTTTGAAACCATTCATCACTATAGCTTGTCTAACCAACAGAGAAAAGGAAAAGCTGCAAGTAGGACAGGAGTCAGTGCCCCAAAGAAGAGCTGGTATTCAAAATGCACACAGCTTTCAAAGTTAGAATAAACAGAGTCAAAAACAGACTCTAGATTGAAATTAACAGACGTTTTAATACAAGCTATGCTAAACAAAGAAATAACACACTACTGAGTCATTTAAAAGAATAATGAACAAAGCTTTGAGGAATATACAGCCAGATTCACCAAAGACAAAATTAAGTATTTGAACAGGTATTCTTCTTATCTAATATCTACAAAGCTATCAAATCAAGAGACATATCCATTTCTCATTTTAGGAGAAAATATTACAGTGCTGAAGAAAGGCAGAAATAAATATGAATAAACCTTAACTTTCACTACTTAAAATATAATTTATGTATAGTTTGGCACCACTGAAAGGCTTCTTTAAACCAATCCTATTTTTAAAGGGATCTTTCATTTCTATGAAATTTAATCTATGCATATTCACTTAAACTATCTTCAATCATTTTGCCTCTACAGTTTTGCACAGAAAGCAAAAAAATATGGTAAATTAGAAAGGAAAAAGCAGTGATGTTTCACAAAAAAGAAAGCAACCAAATTTGAAGTATATATATTAAAAGGAAAGGTAAGTAGATACAGAAGCACATTAACTGCAAGGTTTGTGAAGAATGTTGGTTTCTAAGTCACATGGAAATCAGCTTGCTCCATAAAGCAGTAGATATTCTCCGATTCCAGAAACTTGCCCACAACCTTTCAAGGACCTTCTACATAGGCATACAGAGTATTGTTACTGCCCCAGAAACTGTGTCTCAATATTGCTATTATATCAGTTGCCTAATGAAGTGGTGAGAGAGAGTGAGTAACTACACCATAGTATTCCAAGTACCAGAATATGAAATTGTCAGCCCTGTCACATTTAAGGGAGGAATCCTACAGGCTTGAGAGACAGAGAATCTACTAGAATGTTCAGAGTTATCAAAGCAAATCCACAAGTTGTATACATCAAATAACTTGCTCATTTTTGTTTCTATGAATTCTTCATGTACCAGCTTCTTTCTCAGTTTTAGCCAGAACTAGAAGAAACTGTTCTAAATAAATGCACTAGGTAACCTTTAAAGGTCCCTTCCAACCCAAACTATTCTATGATAAATACGTACTAGAGTCTCACTGGTAGTTTCACCTTACCATATCCTAAAGCTTTTTCCCAAAATTGCTAGCGATATGAAATGACAACATTTATGAAAAAGAACAAGATATATCATGAAGTTATATTTTTTACTAGCACAGATGTTTATAAGCACTTGTACACAGTAGCCATGAAGTAAAGCTCAAGTACTTAAGAAGTCTTAAAGATGATTTTTTCATCAGTCACTTCCTAATTGTTGAACAGGACTGGACAATTTCATTAGCGAATTAAAATATTTATATTTTCATTCCTATTCTTACAATTTAGTGTATGGTACAATCTTCCCTGTACCCTACATTACCATCCTGGAAGAAATGCTAGTGCATGGCATTTCCTTTGTTGATGTTAAGACAGTGATATACTTTGGCATGTACTCTTAAAGTCAATTTCATAATTTACAAAATCATGCTTCTCCTGTTTGCCTCCCCACCACACCCCCAAATCATTCTTTCATTTAATAGAAAATAAAGAGGTGACAATGCAAGGGTTAGGACAAACAAGACAAAACCAGCACCGCTTTTTTTTTTTAATAGATAAATAAAATGCATACATATGCAGGTTATCTAATATACTAAAAGCAGATATATGTAAACCTCAATCACCACCAGCATCATCTGCCCATGGATTTTTATTTTAAGATCATGCAAGACATACAGAGCATAAGCATGTGTGCAAACTCACTGCTGCTGGCTTGGTGGCCAGTCCCGAGTTCTGCAGCTGTCAGCTGCAGCAATCTAACAGTCAGAGCCTGCAGCAAGCAGATTGTAATTTGGTCCCCAAGAGAATTGGGCAAGGGATGCCAAAGGTAAGTCATATTTATCCAAGGACTGGAGTGAAATGCCAGGCATATTATTAGATCTTCTTTGTTTTCAAATCCTTTTCTTTGTCCAGTCTGTATTTCTCAGTAAGTGAATCACAGCTTTGTTCTGAAGAAGTTTTAACTTCTATTTAACTTGCAACCCAAAGTAAAATTCTTGTAGGAACCAAGGTCACTGAACCATATGATCACAGGCAAAGACACTAGAGGATGAGACAGGATGATTCAGCAGCACGAGGAGTTAGAGGATAATAACTGAACATAACAATAATGCAGCAATCCAGGCTGAATTGCCACCTCAGTAGAACCCGAACTAGAACAGATCTTTCTAGGAGGAGACATAATTAGCACAGGGAAGTGGGAAGAAAGGCATTTACTGCACCAACTACATTGAATGGCTTGTGATGAACTTGAAATTAACATTAAACTATTGAAATTTTCTAACACTTGGAATTCATATATGCCTATGTCAGACTGTAAACTTAAGAAACATCACAAGAGTGAGTGAAAAACACTTATCTCCATACTGACACAAGAGAGATTCCTGTAAACAACAGAAGTCCTAACCTTAAATCTTCAGAGTTATGCATTCCAACAAGATGCCACTGTGCAAAAGTAATTACTACCAATTGCAAGACAAGCTTTTCGTATCAGAACTCTAAGGGAGTAACTACATAACCACCTGGATGGGGGACTTAGACCTTCAGAGCAAACGTACCATATGAAAGTTTTGGTAAGGAAGAACAAAAAGGTCATTTTAGAGACCAGAAGGGCATTGACTGCTGAGTCAGAGAATAAACACTTTGCAGGAAAGTTATAGGCAGGAAGGGAAGGACAAGATATCCCCTAGGGGATTCTGACTCAAGCCAAACAGCTTTTGAGGAGTTACAAAGAAACTGTAAAAAGGAAATTCATGCAGGTGCATTATTGTCTAGATCAGTCATTTTCAGCTGTTTTCAACTAGACTCTCCATATTGCAAATACAAGTGTACTGACAGCAGCTACTTTTTCCTCAGTTACCTTTCAATCACCCTTTAAAAGTAGCCCACAGACTCCCAGCAGCACTAATCTATACGTAAGTTCTGCTGCCTTGTGATAGGAGGTGCATGGGGAAACTAAGTAATTAGGTCCAGTTCCCACGCAGTGCCAGTAAACAGAGATATGAGATATAGATGGGAAATCTAGTATGGTTAATAAAAGATAGGAAAAGTGAGAAGGGTTGTATCATCAGCTTTAATGCTCCTATAATAACCTTTGAGAAAGCCTGATGTGAAGCATACATCCACAGTTAAAGGATAATAACACACTGAGAGCAACATAGAAACTTCCAAGCTAGCCTATCCCGTCAGGCACAGCATTTATACCAGCACGAGCAACATCTCAACACCAGCCCAAGAGCTAAGAACTGGTTAGCTGAGACCTAGCTCTGCACTGATATGCCTACATTGCTCCCTATAAAATTTGAGTAACAGCAGATTGGGACACTCAGCACTGTACTTCATTCATGCAGCACAGAGCTACACTTAGACTGTCATTTGGAATACGTGCTTTTCAAATTACAGCTCTCTGCGGGACAAGCACAGGAAAAGTTGGATACGATATCTAACCACAACCAAAAAATATCAGGGGTGCGGGGAGAAGTCTATGGTGTAACATCTGACTTGTGGCTAAAGTGACAAGCCTCCACTTCTACGTATTTATGAAATCTCAGAATGTTTTCCCATGCCTGATTTTGTCACCAATTTTACACTTCTCTTCTGCATAAATGCAAAGCATTATCATTATAAGCAGTACTTAGAAAGGCAATGGTGCATTACTGGAGATTTCTCATAGCACACAATAACATCCAGCCTGCTCAACTTAGAAAGAATTTCTGCACCAGAACAGAAATATTAGGGGACAAAGATTATTAACCTCTCTTCTAACTTATTTGCGCTACAGTAAAACTTTCCTCTACCACAACATCACAGGGGTTTTTTTTTGGTTGGGTAGGGTTTTTTGGGCATTTTGTTTGTCTGTTTGTTTTTTAACACAGTGTTGAGCTTCAACTTTATAGGAACACAAAAGCCCCACAGAAATCATGTTTCTTTTCATAGTATCACAGCTATGGGCTAGAAGCAGTACATCTTGAAACATTACTGCTCAATGCCTTAATGACTAGGCAGTGTTAAGCAGACCCTTAAAACTCAGAGCAATATGAGGAGCAGGTGATACTACCACGTACCACATTATGAGCGGAAACTACTGAGGGCCGCATGATAACTCAGACAAGTTTTATGAGGCAAACAGACCTCAGATATTTCTGTTATGCATGATAGTGGTATAAGCAAGGAACATGATTTTTTTATACAACTTTGTGAGGAAATGACGGGTACAACACATATCCATGCTGTTCCAAAACATATTACAGATAATAAAGAACATCAGGGAACATGTGAGAAAGACAAACAAAGTCTAAGAAAAGTTGTTTTACTACAAAAATTGATACAGCAGTACCTACTTCAGAAAAGCATTTTATTTTAAATAATTATGCTAATAATTCAAATAGTTTTTAGTTCTTGGTAGTATGTCCAAACATGAAAACACAATCTGGCTATCCGGCTTATACTGCCAGGATACTGAAGGCTGAGATAGGATGTAGTAAAAACTTGCCTCCTGACTGTGGACAGAAGATGATACAATGGCTTTAATACCCATAGTATTCAAGTGAAAACATTTGGAAGTGAGCTATATACAGTCTTTAACATTCAGTTTAATCATACCTTGTCCAACAATACATTAAAGCTACAGTTTGATATACCATGTTCACTTAAAGTGGCAACTAGAGACTTTATACAACTATGAAGAAAAGACATACTGTTGTGTTTTTCACTAGTTATTATATGAAAATTTCTTATTTTTTCAGCAGCCTATTCACTTATTATTGACATTTAAATGAAGCAAAATCAAGATCCCTTGAAGAATGACCAATGGCTCTACCTATTTTGAGTTTAAAATTTTAAGCCCAAAATATTTGGAAATTTAAAAAACATGGGAGGGAATAAAGGATATGAAAGCCTGTGACAGGAGCTTTGAAGGTCTTTTAAGTATTAGAAGAAGAAAACAATAGAAGTTAGATAATCCAGAGTCAGAATAGAGAAGGAGAGCTTACTGAAAACACTTAAGAGTTTATCAGAGAGCTCTCTCATAACATCATTACACATTGTCATTTCCCCCAAGGCAGAAAAGTCACAACTGCTTATCCTATCATTTTGTTCCAGAACTAGCAGCTCTACGTTATCTTACTGCATTTTATCTTTAAATAAAAAGAAGTATTTCAACAAGCAGGTCTAATACTAGAAAAACTGCTACCTGCATGCACAAATACTACAAAAGTTACTAGAAGAATGCAAACTGCACATACCTTACTTCACAAATATACACCTAGACTCACCAAAACAGTCAGGTAGACTGTAGATGATGATAGGAGAAGCTGTACTCACCCAGCACCCAGATTCCCACATAAGTCCTCTCATAAATCACAAGAATACATTTTTCTTATAGCAAAAAGACTCAACAGGACAAATTTCAAGCACCCCCTAGTATTACACCCTACATTCTCTACTTTCCAGCTTTTTCTTCCACTCCACCTCCTTCTCCACAACCAACATAATCTCTTATTAGCTGAGCTGTTGTTTCTAAACCACCTGAACCTAATGCATTCATTGGTCCCAACTGGGGAAGATAATCAGGCACTCAATGAGGTCCACATGTGTGTGATGTTGTTTTTAAAAGCAACCACATAGAATTTGTTAAAAGATCTTTACTACTTTGTACCTTTCTACAGTATTTCATCTCTGCAATTCATCCTGTAAGGTGAACTTGAACTTAATTTAAGTTTCTTCTTATTAAGTGAACATGCTATTGTGAATGCTTTAGAAATAACCCATTAACCTTCAGGAATTACTGGATCCATGACCTACAACAATGAAGAATTTTTATTGTTGAAAAAACTTTTTATTATGATGTTTTCTTTAAGTGAAGATTTTGTTGGTAAGAGTAATTTATTTTACTACTCTGAAGAGGTGCAATTTGGCTATCCTGAAAAATTAGAGGATTCCTATTTCTTTACAGGCAGAAAAAAATCTTTACCTTTAACAGAAAAGCCAGCTGAGGTGCTTTGGGGGCAGAGACAGACAACTATTATGTGTGATAAAATATCAAAATACATTATCTCTACCATTATTGTGTTGTGTTGGTCCCTAGGCACTCATGTAATGAACATGAGTAATCTGAGCTCAAGAATGTGGATTATCTCAAAGCATGCTGCTGATAATGAGATGTGCTAAAAATGCATAATAGATATAATTTTGGGCCAAATAAGCTGAATAAATGAAAAATATTTTTCAGTTTCAGGCATTCTAATTAAAATCTCTGAAGCTATTATTTCTGTATGCCAGCACTGAACCCCATGTACAAACACCTAATACACATATCCTAATATTTGACCACTGTTCACATCTCCTAACTTGAATAAAAAACCTTGGCATTCAACACATGCAAATTAAGCAACTTTACAAGTTGTCTAAGTACAAACTCACATGGGTGTTTAACCTCAAATATTCCATAATTGTATCCTTAGCATTACTACATTAAAACAAGCTTTCCTTATTGTATCAATAAATGCTGGTCTCTTTACAGCATAAATGTTTTATTTTGTTCTGAGGCTTACTGTAAAAGAAATGCAGGTGTTAACTAGTTTATTTAGATCTAGCAAGATGCATGCCTGAGGAAAAAGTCAGAGAACAAGCACCCAACCAAAGCCACCACTATGAACCTTAATAAAACAAGGCTCAGTCTCCCAAATGCAACTGCGAGAATCATTAAAGCAAAACCTTAAACATCAAAAAGTATTTGCATCTATCAACCTGATCTACTGAAGGATGTCCCTGTCTGTGGCAGGGGAGTTGGTCTAGATGATCTTTAAAGGTCCCTTCCAGCCCAAACCATTCTATGAATCTGTTATATACTTGAATACTTCAGCTGGCATCCCTAAGAGGTATTTGGAGTTATTCAAGCCTGAGGTTCTTGGCTGTTTCTTCCTTGTTCTTTCATTTCCCCAGCCAACCAAATAAAATTCAAAATTATGTCAACTTTCATAGGAGTAATGGCCATCTTAAAATGAGTATGTATTATTGTTTACAGCTTAGTCCTCAGTTAGACCCAGAGCAAAAAGAAATCATATAATGTACTCAATACAGTGCCACTTAATACAGTAATTTTTAAATTTCACTTCACTTAAAATACATCCAGAAAAATAATTCCATTGGGCAAACTAAGCAGATAAGGTGAGTTAGTGAGGTTACACGGATATGTAGTCTGAAACCTCATCCTTGGAATCTGCTCCACATAAGCAGCCAATTCTATCCAGAAAACTCTTAATTGAAGCTATGGATTTGCTTGGGGGAAAAGGCTGGCATTTGCAGTTCAAATGCAGCTAAGCAAGCAGAGACTCAATGTTATCCCCAGCTATTGTTCATTGTTCTGTGTAATGTGGCTGTTTATCGACATCCAAGTCCTACAGGATAGGTTTTCACATCAAAATCACTATTCCTATCTTCACACTTTCAGTAGAAATCTAATCTAAACTCTAATACCAACTCAAGTGTTCCTCCAGGCTCAAACATTTCAAAGAACAATTTATAGGAAACTTGCACGTGTATTGGTTGTGCATTATCTGCTGGAAAGATAAATAAAGGGACTTCTGAATCCATAAGTAGTGGTCAGTTCAGAGTTTTTCACCAAAGCTAAATTAGCACAATTAAGAAATGAAATAATTCTGCGAACAAATAATTAAACACATAAAAACAGTAAAAGAGGCTAGAGGAATTTTCATTATTGAAAAGTCAGTTAACTAGAAATGGAACATATCTCTGGATGTCTGGTTTTAGAACAACGTATATTTGCTCTAAAGATTCTTTGGGGGTTTTTTTCAACAATTTTGCTGTGGACTTTACAACAGACCTGAACCTGTATTGAAGTAATTCCAATGCAGTTAAAATATTAAAAATGACTGTGCAAAAATACTGTTCACTTACTGAACAGATCTACAGATGAGATTTTTTGTAAGTTCTGACTCAAAAAACGAGTTTTGTCTATACAATGAAAAGGTTCAATCCAGTCTCTATTTGAATTCAGGACTACTTGTTCTAGCAGCTGCCTTGCCGTCTGCCCAAGGCTGTCTAGTCTTCTTCACACATTAACTTACATCTTCTACTTTTTAAGCATTAAAATACTTACCATATATGAGACAAATAATTTTAACATATATTTAAGGTAATGGACATTTTTCCATCTTTTTTTAATGTAATTAAAGTAAGAAGTCACTTTCTAAGCCTAATAAGCCTTCAGCAATTGAAAAACACCTTTGGCATTTCAGGGATTTCATACCCTTGCAAATTCCTCATTAATCGAGATATTCAGAGGAAAAATTATAAAACAGTGTCTAGTACAAGTGAGTAGATTGGAAGCCACATAGTACTGGTAAAAAGTACATAGTACTGGAAATACAGGAATGAGTTTTGTATCTGGAACAGGACGTGAAAGATTCAAAGAAATTTGAGGTTACAGTGGCTTTCAGGTTTCTCTCAAGATATTCAGGTATGGACACTTTAGCCATCTAGCTAATTGGGTCCAGGATAGCATAAGGAATCTTTGCTATAAACCTTATGGCCTTTGACTTACTTTCCTCTTTGCTCAACTCATGGAACAACTGCTAATGTGTCTGACATAAAAACAATACTACCTGTAAATAAACCCAGGGAAAATAATTTTAAATTCATTGTTGACACCCTCGCCTTTCAAACGTAGTCAGACTTTCATTGTTCTGCTCTTTGCTTCTGGCTCTTTTTATGAACCAGGCATTTGCCTTTTCTAAATGTGTTCAAGCATTTAATTCTGCTTTGGTGTTTCTGTTTATGTGCTTGCAAGGTACAGAGGTAAGAGATAAAATTAACTTACATCTATAAGATCCAGAACAGGAAATGGCAATTCAATGTGAAGAAATATTAGTGTTCATTATTATATGCCAGATAGTTTTAGAAATATCCCTCTCCCACATGGTTATAGCTAATGGCAAAATTTTAAGAATAAGAAGGAACTACAAACATGCTGGTTTAACAGTACTTTAGTGATCCCAAATCAACTCCACTCAACACAGTTGTGTGTATTTTTCCCAAAAGCCTTTATTATATATTGGAATAAGCATTCAGAGGATTATTTATGATGTGACCAGAATAGAAATCACTGAACTATTCAGCTCTAGTACTGTTTGAATGTGTCCTAGGTTTCCTGCTAAATTCCTCAGGGCAAAAAGAAAAGATGCACAGATGGGAACTATCTCTGGGCAAACTGATGCATTAGGAAAGAAAAATCTGATTAAATCACAGTTAGTCTCATCCATTTCATGAAACACAAGAGACGTATAATATCAGTGGTTGTAATTTAAACCTATCCTTGGAACATATTTGTAAAAAGATGATGATATTCAGGTACTTATATGAACACTGGCAAAAGATTTGACCAAGGCAGAGAGAGACACACTCTGAAATGAGTAAGGGATTGATCTGAGCCAGACGAAAGGGATGCACATGCTACAGTCGGTCACTCTCAGTTTCTTACACAAGATTATGGTAGTGTTTGGTTCCTCAGGAGATAACACAGACTGTAGTTTTAGAAGCCTACACCTACCAAATGTCGTAGGAGAGAAGGCAGAGACAGAAGTTAATGAAGAAGTAAATGTCCCATGTTCCTTGTCCTCCTCCTCTCAGTAAATCCTTTTTATGGGAAGATACTGGAAATCCTTCATTCTTTTTTAATAAGTTTTAATTCTAGTTTGCCTTCTGCATCTGGCCGGACATAGCAGCAAGGGCATTTGCATTTATATCCAAAACCTAACTCCTTAAGGAATAAACGGTAACATAGGTAACACAAATGGGAACAGAGTCAACCAGATCTTAAGAGTCATTTCAGCTTTCATTTCATAATTTCTACAAACTCTAGACTCTGAAGCTAAGATATGCCAAAGGTACTCCAGATGAGTGGCACAGAACAACTGGTAACGTTTGTTAAAGATGTAACAGAAGTATATTTTACACTCATTTCACTTCTCTTTTTTCACACTTACAACTAAAACCCTGTACTAAAACGCAGCTAAATGGACATTGGTATGTTTTACTACTAATCTCCCATGCTGTTGCAAACCAAGATTACATTAGCAAAGTTACAGGGCATTGTCTTCACTGACGTAATGAATCAAAATAAAATTGCTTAGAGGGTCTTGAAGGACCTGGGGACTAGGATGCATTTAGCACAAATGTCTTCAGCTGTTTTGTAAATGTGGTATTGGTAATAGTTGCCAGCTTGGGGATAGAAGTTCTTTGTACTGTGAGCAAACTATCATCTCTCTAGAAATTTCCCTTGGCTCCTGATGACCACAAGCATTACTGTGAGCTCTCTAAACTAAAGGAATCCATATGAGGTTTATGCACTGAGGTATCCAAAGACAAACACCTTCCTCTACCTAAGATACAAAACCACAAAACCTCTCTTTCAGTTACACAGCTTACCTCAGTTTGCAAAGAAACCTTGAAAGAAAATGCACACACTGCAGTGTACCATTTCTGCACTGTGGCATCAAGACCACATTTCAAATTCTTGTCATCAAACTAGGCAAAATAGGGATTTGTATCTACTTACATTATAACTGTGCTTTAATCACTGAACTGTTCAAGACAGACACGCATACCCAAAGCATACTAAGAGTAAGCCTATAGGACTGATCCTCAGACAGGCAGAGAAACAACTCACAGTCAAAAGTACCATCTAAGATCTTCTCTCCTAGGTCTTTCAAGCAGCACAGCTATATTGACATCCTGCAAGTTAACTGGTCTTGATAAAGAGTTCAGATTATTACCTTATTAATGGAAGCTAAACCTTGACTGTGTCCTCCTCTATGAAGAGTTATCAGCCTGTTTGGGGTTCCCTACATTATATGCCACTGCTCAGTGTAGACATACATTTATGCTGATACTAATACATTATTATGAAGTTTTTTGGGAGCAAGAACCTACAACAGTGCAAAATACTTACTATTTCATGTTTATATTACAGTAAAACACACATGCAATAAACAGCATTAAGTTTTCACACAAACACAAAGAGAGCAAGAGAATGTCTGACCCAGGAATGAATACAGGTGGAAGCTATTTGGTAAAAGTTGGCATTTAAATGCATGAACACCTGTGACAGAATTCAGTTAAGTGCTGCAGTGCTGCATCAATATATTTCAGGTGCAGTCAAAAACATTTGAAATTATTTGAAACTAATAGCTATTGGAGCTAATCATGCAAAACCAGCTTGGAAACTGAGAATATTTATTGACAAGGTTCCTTTTTATCAAGTCCTTCTAGTACTTACTAGATGTTTCAGCCTTAAAAAGCCATTACTAGGATCTATACATATTCTTTGTTATGTGCTTTCTCCCAGTGATTTATCATCTTCTATTTCACTGTCAAACCTTCGCTATAGGACTGAAGCGATTTCAGATTTGCACACAGCTTCACTAAAGTATTTTAGAGATATTTCAAGTAGCATTAAATCAAGGCATTTGACCTTGGCAAATCATTTTATTATAGTTTTGTTAGATGTCTCAGAAAGATCACCCACCTTCCTTACTGCTAATTTCTCAATATAGCACACATTTCTAATTTTAGACTTACAGAGCTATTGAACTCCCCCTGAAAACAAAGTATCTGAACTCCTCCAACACCCAGTCTCTCTCTCCTTTTCCCTTCTTCTCCTCTGTTACTGAGCATTTTGACTAGCATAAGACAGACGTTTCTTATTCAAATTGACCTTGTTCTATTTTACTGAAAATAGCCAAGTTTTATTAGTGTCATTCATTGCTTAGCAGTAGCCAAAAAGATTTCCATCCCTCAAAAGAAAGGAAAAAAAGTAACGAAAAGAACATAGGAAAGAGCTCCGTTGCAGTTTTAGGTTTGAACAAAACAGTAAATTAGTTTCTATCCTGTACAGAACTAAGATATTTGAAGAGAATTAGACAAAAGTCTCTGTCATCTTAAATAGAAGAATTCACTTCAGCTCAAGACAGCCTTCTAAATTTTTCACTAAAATAAAATACTTAGCTTTGCCTAGATCCTTGAATCACATCTTTCTTGAGTCTAATCACATTTTTTTAAGTAACTGACATTACTGGTGACCTTGGGTCTATAGCTCCAACTTGCAATATTATTGCATGACAACTAAAGGTAATGAGAACAGTCACTCATTAGTAAAAAGCTATGTAATATATATTTAGACAATGGCCCTGCAACAATATTTTGTGTTAAAATCACAAAAAAATAAGGCAAATGTTTGTAATATATTAAATATGACTTTTCTTAACCTGAATTTTCACTACTATGCAACATTTTTTGTGATGACATGTCATAACATTTAACTTTAAAATTGCTAGGTCTATGTTTTTTAGACTGACAGTGTGAGTGTAGTTATGCCCACTGTCTTGCTTCATATGTCCATATGTAAATGTTGCAAGGCTAATCTTCACATGGTTTTGGGAAACAAAATATTTTGAAATCTGGAAAGTCTCATCATCTCTGTGCAATCAAGTATCTTAGTAAGATCTACTGTAGCAGCTAGTCCCTGGATTCACAAACACATCTGCATAGCAACAGCTTTCCCATTAACTCACAGTCAAGGAGAGTTGTGAGACTGACTTACTAGTCC
Organism: Cariama cristata; assembly: GCF_000690535.1. Taxonomy (NCBI): domain Eukaryota; kingdom Metazoa; phylum Chordata; class Aves; order Cariamiformes; family Cariamidae; genus Cariama; species Cariama cristata. The sequence continues at coordinate 33,033 of NW_009619119.1, read as the reverse complement.
CATGACAAGACACATTTAAGGTTCACAACTTACGGCTTTCAATCTTCACCACCTAGGCACCTTTACTGTTGTCTTTACTTTTTGCCCAGAAGCAAGAGAATACTACATATATGAAAGCGGTTTCTATGTGTGCAAACAAGCTTGCAAAAGAAACCACAAGATGCTCATCATTGCAAGCCTGCACCCTTGCAAAGCACCATAGCAGTTCTTGGGGCTGCTCTGCCTTGCAAAGATGACCACATTTGTCCTGGCTGCAGTAGAATGAAGTAGGAGCAAGTTAGATTAGTCGAGGGAAAGTAAATCCAGGTGGACTCCATCAAATGACTATGTTAAAGCACTTTCCCAGTAACATCTTCACCTGTCTGACAAGAGATCCTATGTGCTAGTCACTATGTATCCAGTTACAGGCTTCCATGGGATACTGGATGCCATTTATCCCGGACTTTGTCAAAATGACCATAGAATCCTTTTCACGCCATACAGAGCCATATATCTATTGAACTGTAGGTATTTAATAATCTTTCATGGTTACCCTGGCAACTTCATGTATTTCCCTATGGATAAAAAACACCCACTTAAAAGGAAAACGCCATTATCAATATGACAAATTCATCAGTTGTTTCTAAATCAAACATTCAAGCTAGTCAGAATAAAGTAGCTATACTGTTTGAAAGATCTAATAACTTATTCAGACATCTTTCAGATGCTGCCTTGGATGTCTCAGTGTGCACTGTGTGCAGGTGTGCAGGTGTACATAAACACACACACTCATGTATATCAAGTGAATCTCCAGGAATTTAGAATTCCACATGAGTTATTTAAACAATATAGTCTTATAGTAGCTTGAGAAATAATACTAACAGAATATAGGCAATGTTGTGATAGCAATTCCCTTTCTCCATTTGGAGTCTTTTGAAAAACTGTGAAATCAATATGAATGCATGAATACCATGCAGAGAGTATCAACGTGAATTGGTTTTAAGCTAGATTTACAATTGATTAGAAGATGCAACTATTAAGCAAAAATACTTCTTTGAATTATCTAAGTTTTATTTTCTAAGGTTTGTTTTAGTCATCTTTGTATTCTTGGTGTATTAAATGACTATAAAATCAAAAATACACATCCTTCCAAAAAAAAAAAAAAAAGTTAAGGGAAAAATCATCTAATCTTCATGATCAGAACATAAATATCTTTAGCAGAACCTGCTTTCTTTCAGCAGACCATTCAAGTGACACTTTGGTCATTTGCATGCAGCCATTCTGTCATTCCAAACTTGTAACTCTTAATTTTACATAAGCATACATCAGAACTGTCAGAATAAGATTTAACCTAACCTATATGTAAGTTTAGGAGTGACCATAAACCCCAAGTAACTGAATGCAAGCCAAAATCCAGCATACATAATCACATGTTCTGATTCAATAGCCAATACTCTCAACTTTAATGAGGCATTTTGGGGAATCAATAGCTATGTTGATTTCTTCTGTAAATTGTTTCAAATGATTTTTATATATGAACTACATTGATTTGCTTTGCCCAAACTTTTTAATGTTACATGTAAATCCCAGTAGCACTTATATACCAATTAATGTCTTTCCTTACTGTCAGTCACTGCATTTCAAACTTATATTTTGCTTGTCTGCTAGCCAGCATTTTCACTCTCAGTATTTATTCTCTGATTTTGAGTATATTTCAAATTGTTTGCTTTGCAGACATATTACCTTCCAGAGGCAGAAAGTGCATTATCACTAATGTCAGCTCTCTTTTTAGTCCTCCCAAATAATCATTCATCATAGCTGCTTCCTGTAATGCCCTTTCCTTAATGGAGAAGGGAATAAGGGGCTACAGTTCACTTAATTGTTCCAAACTTTCTTCTCTTCATTACCTGCCTCTTCACTAACATATAGCAAAAGCAAGCGCATTGCATAGGAACAGGTCTTCAGACAACTTTCACACACTGAAAAATAGTATTGTAAATGAGTTCCTGAATGGGTGAATATGAAATGTTTTCTTTTCCTGAGATATCGTAAATAATAACTTTTATTTCCTTCCTTTACTTCTTGTACCTAAGCAAGGGACAGACTATGTCAAATCCCCTATCAACATTTGCTCTTTCTCACCTTGTTTTTTATTTCAACTCTTATGCTGGAAGATGTGTCCGAATGAGAAGAAAATCCATTTTGGAAGTCCATCTGATTTTAAAATAAGTCAAAACATCCAGGGACCATACATCTGAACTGTACTTCTCATATATCCATTTAAAGCAAAACTACTATCAAGTAGCTACATTTGTCTTCTAGAAAAAAGGATGTTCACAGATACTAAGAAGAAACAACCTGCCTTCCATAGTCAAAATCAGTCTGATTGATTAGGTGAATGAGAGACAAAGGACAGACATATTTTGATGATTAATTTGGATACAAACTAGTGTCACAGAGACCAGAAGCATGAGTGAAGATAGGTGTTCTGTCATGATCATCAAACAATGCAGCAAGATGATATTGCAAGCAGCAGATGATACTGCGAAAGATTCCATGAACAAAATATCTACAGTTACACAGGGACAGAGATTTTATCAATAATTATTTGAATAACAATCCTGAATTGCACTAAGGCCAAAAAATCACTTAATGCATGCTATTGAAAATCTACCACTCTTTTTTTGAAACACAGACAGATGAAAGGCTTCATGGATTTATCTTGAGCTGTTTGATACCCCAAAGGTCTTGCATTTTTTTGACAGATTGACTTCCTCTACCAAATACCTTCTCTAAGTTATTCCTAATGTTGAATATGCAAGATTTACCAAGGCAAGTACCACTGAAACTATCAGGGAATTCAACCTCTGAAACTAAACAAATTGTTCTAACATTTTAGTCATCACACAGAGGAATTCAAAAAATCTGTCATTTTGCAATTTTCATTGAGGTGTTTGATCTTTGAATGATTGATATAAAGACAAATCAGAGAGGCATTTTCACTATTTGCATTCATCACTTACACTTTTCTATAGCATTTGTGTCTGCAGGCCAACAGACTGGGAGCTACTGTGGCAAGATAAATGGGAAGTGTCTTGCCCTATTCTTAAGAATAAGACTAGATGCAACAGGAGCTGCAATCAGAAGTAGTTATCTGCTGATCTTTTCAGAGAAACTTGAAAAAGGACAAGTGTCTTATTTCTGGCTGAACATAAAAGCTAGCAAAAGCAAACATGATGAAAGCATCAATATCGGAATTAGACAATTAGCTTGTTGATTGTACCTTTGATACAACAAGACCAGAGGCTGGCCATGATTCTTCCTCTGGAGGGAAACTGTGACCTGTTGGACACGACAGAGTTGCAAATGCGATAGATCTTCATTTATCTAAGATTTTGACACAGTTTCACATAACATTTCATTAGTAAATGAAGGACTTAGATAACATCCCCTCCCACAGGGTAAACGGTTGAAAAACCCATCTTAAAGAATATTTCTGGAAGCTACACCTAATCTGAGTCCAGTCACAATCTTTGTTTTGTCTGAAGCTTCAGCAATGGAAAAGGATGCTTGGATGACACCCCGCTCACCAGGATTATTCATCATGCATACAGGTATCACTCTGTACAGTTCAAATTAATTTCCTTCTAATATTTTTCCATGTAAGCTATTTCTGTTGTCACAAGTACTCCAGGTGTTTGCAAATCATGGTGGGAATATTGCAAAGTTGACCTCTCAAACTAGGGCTCAGATTCACACATACCAGTTTCTGAAGCCATTAACACAAAAGAAAGTGATATACAGTCTTCAGTCCCTTGTTATAATCAGTTTGACTGAATTTGCTTTGACACCTCTAAAACCATTCTGCGATGTCATAATTACTCTAACTTGTGGTTGAGGGCACAAAATTATACCATTACAAAGAAATTTGAGAAGAAAATACAGAGCACACTTTGCATTCATTTAGGTTTTGGTCTTAACATTCAAATAATACAGAAACTCTCATGTCGAAGAAAATCAGACAACTTTTTTGCTGAAAACTTTGGGATGACTTATTGACAGACCCTAAGAGTAATGTTTATGTGACTTATGAATATTATTTGTTGATAGTGCGGGTGCAGTTACCATTAGAGATCTTACATCCCAATTATTTTAAAAATAATCTAATACTGTTTATTCACTTCAGAAGGCATTTATATGTTATACTGAATTAATTAGCTGAGAATTTTATCTGCTCTGAAAATGATGATTATGTATCACAAGTATAAGATGAACATAAAGAACAAAAAGGAAAAGGTCACTCATCTCTCCCTCTCCTGACTCACCACTCCTTTTCTCATGCCGTCAGCCCGTTTTCCCCTAATGTATAAAATGCCGCATCTACACATTTTCACCAAGGTATATCAGGTTGCATCACCACAAAAGAATTCATTTTAGATGACCTGAATATTTTAGGAGAGAGCATTATTTTAAGAGCAATTGTTTCTGATCAAAAGAGCTTGCCTCAAAAGATGAGTCATAATTACAATAACAGGTTAACTACTGAAAAGACAAACAAACATGAAAAATATATTGTGGTTTTACAGATGATGTACCCACCAAAAGGAAATTGCCTCTCATACAATTATAATTAATTATATATTCATCTACATATGTTACTTATGTAAAGAACCTCCATTTTCTAACAACTTCCCTATGCTGTTTGGCAAGGTTTCAGCATATGTGGCTGTTTCACAACTGCAAGGAGAAAAATGCAGCCAAATACTGAAGAGATGACTAACAGAATATGCATTCAAGTATTTTAAAATTTGTACAGGAAAACATATTGGGGGGGGGGGGGGGAACCTCCATGTGTTGTGCTCACAATATTTTTAAATCTCTATCTTTTTTTCATTATTTCTTTTTTCCCATAGCCTCCCAAACTTACACAGAGCTGCCCGCATACGCCCAAAAGGCACATCAATTAGTATCCTCTCATCTCACACAAATTGCTGAAGAAACAACTATTAAAGACTAAAACAATAATATCTTTTTCCATTGCTGTGCAATTACTCATTGAAGAACGTAACCATTGAAGACAACAGGACTAAACACTCAACAACAGGAGTAAGGCATTCACAATCTGGTCCTAAGTAATGGGACCTCAGTTTCTAAAACCTCCTTGAGTTGTGGTTCAGAAACTCACTATGAATTCTGTAACGATCAGCTAAGCAGAGAGAATTTTTCCATAAAAATATATAATTACCACATCAGTTGTCATCTTTTTAATGGCCATCAGTCTGTGAATAGTCACAGAACCTTCACTAACCTCTCAAAACTTTCTTTCAAGAGCCATTAAACTAACTTAAAATTCAGAAAGGATTTTCTGTGTATCATCTTTTCTTTGATTCCAAAATCTTGGCAAAAAAATCTAGAAAAGAGTCTAGATGTAAACAGATGGATACAAACTAGTGTAGCATTACTGTGTTTAATGTTCTGTTACTAAAATATGGAACCACAACAATGATTAACATTTTAACTGTTTGCAATAATATTAAAGCAGTAAATTATGGAGTCTAAACTATCATTTCACTATTAGATTAAGCACATTACAGCCAAAAGGGCAAGTCCAGTCCTCACTACTATTCACCACCACACGATTCTATCTCCTTACCAAGTGCAGACCTTCAATGTTATATGAGCCTGTGGCATGTCAGATCAACTTGCCATTTTCACAAATGCTACCCCTGCGGCCGCATGATCTTCAGTGCTGATGCAAGGGAAACACTGGGAACATACAGATGAGGATAAGGCTTGGATCGGCTCAGTCTCCACCTCTGCGACAAACCTGACCAATGAGAGGAAAACAGACTACAGCAAAAGTTTTCATTAAACACTGAGACTTAACAGTGTAGCATTTTCCAACAGAACACCGTTTTATGAGATAATTCCTGTACAGGTCTGCTTCTGTGTTAACTCTAACTTTTATTCCATTTAGCTCAGTTTACATCTGAGAAGCTTATAAATATTCAGTAAAGGGGCACTTACAGAGCATCTGGATTTAAACATCTAGTCATCTGAGTACATGAATTTCAGTTACAAAATTCAAAACTGCATTAAGAAGTTCATTAACAATTTTTCATTCACAACATTTAACAAAGCTCAACAGGAAAATGCAGATGTGCCAAAAAGAAAAAAGGGTTTGTAAATATTATACAATTTAAAGCCAAAAGACCAAGATTTCCAAACTCTGACACCTAAAACCACTCTCTGGTGTCTATACCATGGGAATAGTTTCCATTTCTTCAGTATGACTGACTGTTATTCAACCTTCTGAAATCAGGCCAGTTATATTTAGGCACGATTCTATGGACTTAGAATCTGATTTCAGACTTTCAAATTGAAAATTTACCTCAACATTCACAGAAAGCCACTCAATATTCTTGTCAACTAACAAAATTACTAGAGAAATTTGAAATTTCAGTCTACATATACTTTCAATATCCTAAGGACATATTTTCAACCAAAGCTATAACATGTAATGCAGATAATAGGACTTTGGCTTCTCTTCTAGCATTGACCATATGGATATTTTACTCATTTTTCCATATACTTTGAAAAATAAAGGTTTAGTAATTTTGAAAATAAAGATTATGGTAAGACATAAAAAATGTGTGCAACAAAAGCAAAAGAAGATCAAGCAATAAAGAATGTGTTCCATCTTCACAGAAACATGCATCTCCACTGAATCATCAAATCATGTTCATGTCACTGCAGCTCAAATACAAGTCTTTCAGAATACAGAATGATGAGAATATTAATATGGCACAACTTCCTCAGTAGAAGCTATTAACATAATAAACCAAAAAATCAAGTTGCACAGAAAGCAACAATTCTGTTTTCCACAAGTACACTATTATGAATACAGTAGGCTCAGTATAATATGGACTACGTGCTTACATATTAAGATATTTAAATATATGATTTTACTACAGTTAGGACCAATCAAATTAAAAGCTAGCCCTGCTGTGCTAGTAATGCTATGTGTCTGGCACTGTATATATGGCATATTGTTGTCATCATGCAAAAACTATATATGAGGAGTTAATATAAATACCATTCTCTGTATTAACCAGTTCTCCAAAATTAAAGCACCACAGTCTATGAGTACTTGCAGAGAAGGTAGTCATAACTCCCTGGCAGAGACAGAGAACATCATTGAAGATACAATTGCTGAGAGTGGCCCAAAATTAACTTCCCATAAGTCTAGCGTTAGCTCATCTTTTTTGCTGTCAGAAAGTTTTGGCAAACCCAGATGAGAGCACATTTAAAAAAAAAAACAAAACAAAACAAAACAAAACAAAACAAAACAAAACAAAAAAAAAAAAAAAAAAAAAAAAACCAAAAAAAACCACACCACCACAAAAAAGTTTATGGGCCACTGGATCATCCTGAGATGCTTCTAAGCAGTGAACACCAAAAGACAGTTGCCTTATAGCATACTCTTAGAGGCTCCTGTCTCTTCTTGCTGTGTCTGTGATAGAACTCACCTACACCTCCTCCTGACTTTCATGCATGGTTTTATTCATTTCACTAAATAAGAAGTATTAGGTAACTATCCTGATACATTTCTCACAGCAGGGAGGACTTCTTGAAGCAAGGGTTTAGGCATAGGGAGTAATTTGCAGGCGACAGCAAGGAGGGCATACTTGCTATCAATTTCACAATGGGAAAAATCTCTGTTCACTTCACAGTCACCCGTGTAAAGCAGGTACAAGTCTTCATTAAATACATTATTGGGTCTAAGATACACAAGTCAAGGTAAGAGTTAAAAATTCTCCATGCTCTATAAACTCTTAAAGATTTTAAGTAGACTTTTTTTAAAAAAAAATCTACACCATCAACAACAAAAAGTAATGCTACTTTTGTCCACCTCATGTTAGGTCTAGAGAAAGGCTAGTTATACTTCATCTATAAATAAGAAAAGGAGGTAAGAATATATTTGGACTGGAGAGCAGCTGAACTTCCAAGAGAGTTCTTTTCCAAAATAAACTCTTTTATACCAAATATTTTTTATATTATGGGCAGAAGCATTTAAAGAAATTGTGGTGTCATCTCTGATGGTAACCTTGCTTGTCCTGTAAAGAACTCTCCATCTTTAACAGAAGAGTAGGGGAATCATACACTACATGAAGGAAAATAGCTTAAAAGCCAGAACAGGAGCAAGAATCAAGAAAAAAAATGCTACACACTCAGGTACTGATATAAAACTGTAATCAAAGCTTGAGTGAAACAGAAAACCCCCTTCATCATCGGTTCTTCCACTATATCACATTTGCTCTGTTTGTGATATGGGAAAGAAGAAAATCCTGTTTAAGAAAAATCTTTGCAAATTCTTTGGTATTACTGCAAATATTTTATATTTCAAAAAATTTTCCATCCAGATAGTTTCATCCAAGACTAATGCATCATATAAAGCATATTATACATACTTACTCCTTTATGATTCATTTCTCTTGAATGTCAAGTTTGTTTCAGAAGTGATGTGCAATACCTCATCCTACCATAAAATCCAGATGAAGGATTGTATATATTTTCAAGTCTGGGTTATTTTGGAATTAACTGTAATTACTTGGAATTCACAGCAATATATAATGAACATCCCCTTAGACATGTCCAGTACAAAGGGCGCTAAAAAATATAGGGAACGTGTAATTGTCTGATATTTTGGATGATATAATGATGCTCAGAATTTAACTGATATTTTATCTCCTTTTTTCAAATTCTAGACTAAAAAAATAACTAACATACAGGAAAGTGAATGCAAACAAAGGTATATGTGGCAAATATATTTTATTAAATTAAAAGGCCGAGTCATGAAGCTTGATAATAAAGCCTAGTGTAATATTCCACACTGAAATTTCTAAAATTATAACGAGATGGTTCATGAACATTCTCATTATGTTAATCCAGATTCCTTCAGGAACATCCAGGATAAAAGCTGAATCTGACAGAAACCATTTGTGGCTAAGCAACAGTTTCTGTACTCACATATCTGAAGTGCATGTTAGTTCTACAAAAATGCTTTGTTCCTAATCTTTTGAGCTGTTCTTTATTAGACATGCAAAGCTCACTTTTGTATAATTTGACTGAGTCAAACAGGCAAAATAGAAGACGTTTACAACCTATACAACTGTAACAGGAAGTATGCAACTGAAATTTTATTCAGATGGCCAAGCAAGTGAAGCAATCATTTATTCTGTTTTGCAAAAAATTCTGATAGTTTTAAATGCACTGTGGTTAGCACATAATGATTAAACCATCAGCAATAGCAACTTTATTACATGACTTCAGGTATTATTTCTTAAACAAAGTCAACATATATGTATTTTGTCATCCACAGAAATGTGTTTTAATTCTGCAGGAATTTAAAGACATTTCTCTTTGCGTTTTTCAAAGGAACAACACTAATACTTATTTTGTAACATATGTTTTACTAATTATTTGAATACGAACAAATGGTTTAAAGAATAATTCTAGTATTACAAAAACTTTACTTCTCATTGGAATCTCATGGTGCTTAGTCTTGTAGCATGATCTGCAAACCTTAATTAAAGTTGTCATTGAAAATGCCTCTTGTAAGCTTGAAGTAGAGTCTTTCCTTGTGCAGTTAGCAACATTCCAACTTACATACGTAAATATTTCTTAAAACTCTAGCCAACTTTTCTCCCCTCCAGTAAACCCACAAAAAGACATGAAAATTTCAGGGAACAACATATTTACATTTTTAATCTCCTGACTAGAAATATACAATCTTTGTGCTTAGCAAATACAAATACACTTTCATGAAAAAAAAAATTCTAAGAAAGAATCCATCTTCAGCTCACAGTCAATGGTATGGTACACTCCCTGAAATCACTAAGACCATAAAAGCTGAACATGGGTCATAGTTTAACTTGACCTCCAGTCAGTATCATAGTGAAGAGTTTTTACGAAAAAAGCAGTTAACAAAACAGTAAAGGTGTGCAAACAAATACTGACCCCACACACACATGATTTTTAATTCAAATACAGTAGTTCATATTAAAATAATAGTAAATGTGTCAATAGTTACAAAACTACAAATGTTTTTCAATTACTATGTTTACATGGAAGGAATTAGCTATCTTGATTGCTTAATATTTGAAATTTCTGTGGAATTCTCCAAGCATGAAAGCATTTCAAAGTGTTTATTATCATTTACTTTAAATTAATCAGTGCTTTGGGAACATAATTATAAGATATAATCCAGTACTTTTCAAAAAATTGAGAAATATATGTGTATGAGCATTATATATCACCATCATCTATTAAAAAAGGCATTAACATCAGACTGAAAAACTAATGAAATTGATAGAGATGAATTCTGTATGTCTAGATATTAAAATTACGCAAAATATATCGCAGCTTTATGACCAAAATAATCTAGACCAGATTTTTAACAGGCTGTGGCTTTAAGTTCAATAAACATTATATTTCATGATAATGATGTAAGTACCTTTCTCAAGAATCATCAATACATTAGGATCTTAATCTAAAAGATGCTGGGAGAAGATGTCAAAGAATGGCTGCAGGTAATGA
>NW_009619119.1:951-22424 GCF_000690535.1 Cariama cristata | reverse complement strand
TTTCCCTGAGAAGTTGCTGAAGGCACTGTAACCATAAATGTAAAGTATTTTTCAAGATCTGATCCTTTACTTAGACTGGACTAAAGAATGCAGTTGGGCAAAAACGCTGGATCTTCTGCTGTTCCAGTGAAAAAGAAAGTTATTCGGTACTTCGACTTAAACCATCCATACTATTTAGAGAGTAAGGAGAAAGCAAATGAGTGTGGAAGAGTAGTAAGCACTAAAGTGAAGACAAAGCTGTTTGACTTTCTGTTATAAACAAGTCATGTTACTATCCCTAATTTTCTTACAACTTACGTGCATTTTCAAGCACTAATGGTTCAGAAATTACGCAATTCCCATTACACATCTTTTACTAGTAAGTAAACAAAACAGGGATAGTATAAGGTAGGATCAATGCCTGACTATAAAATTCTTTTAAGAATGTGTAATACATAGCTTAGTGACATGATTTTCTGTCATCACCTGGCTCAGCCTGTACATATCTAGAGTTTTTTTGCTCTTGACACACACAGTTCTGCAAACCTTTATTTTGCTGTGCCTCAGTACCTCTGCGTTTCCTTTGGGTTTAGCTACCACAGTAATATATCATCTACAATATAAAGAGCTTAACAGAGCCCCCAGGTATTTATAGATCTAGCCTCATAGTGCCTAAGAAAAATTAAGTATCAGTATCCCCATCAGTAGGAGCATAGCTGAAGGTAGAGCGATTGAAGATCAAATGTTCTACAGCAAATAACTGCAGTGAAAGGAGATATTATATATATAGGTATACATAGGTACGTAGGTAAATCTGAAAAATCAGGATCATTGATATATGAAGAACTTACTGTTTTTCTTCAAGTGTGCCTGACACGTACCTTTCTCAACACGATTGCATGTAAGTGATAGGCCATGGCAATGAATGTAATGCCAAAATGCCAAATCTGGAGGAAAGTTACCAGTTTTGCCCTATGACTTTTGTGAACTTATGCAACTTAGTATTCCCTGGCTATCCAAATAGCACTAGAAATGAAGAATATTTGTCTACCCACCATAATTACTATTTTTTGTCTTACCCTGAGGTTGAAACACTGCAACAGTGCTCATTATTTCATCATGGATAGTGTTTAGACTTCAAAGTAAAAAAAAAAAAAAAAAGTAAAAGTAAAAAAAAAATACTGCTGAATTGTACCTAACTGTGGGTACTCATTTTAGTGTACGTTTGAAAGTAAATGCTTGTAGAAGTAGTAAAGCATGCAGCAGTTTACCTTCTAGACAACATAAGACATAAGGAATACCTCATTTGGTCACTTCTTATGTTATACTAGCTACTGATTTAATCCTCAAGTCCTATTCTCCAAAATAGGATATAGTCAGAAATTCATAATCACAATTTCAGAAGCATTTACTCTTATCAACAGTTTCTCAGAGATAATGAAAAAAAATGAAAAACCAGCAAAGACCAACATTTATTTTCACAATTTTTTAGCAGTCACAAAGAAGAATGCTGACTAAATATTAAGAGTATCATTTTAGAATTCTGGTAGTATTTGGATTCAGTGACACACACACCTGATCGGTTACAGTTTTTTTTTCCTACACAGTTTTGCTGGAAAGGAAGACATGACATGTCTTATCCTTTTCCACAAAAGAACATTCCTGGATCAAGGTAGACATAAATCTTTATTATTCATGCTAATCCTTACACTTTTTGATGAGTCATCAGCGAGGGATCTAAAACTTAATGTGGAAGCTATTATGACACAAAGCACATGAACATAGGCATCATTTTGGACCAAATAGCTCAAAAATTTTCAAATGTCAATAAGCTTCTGTTTCTGGAATATATTTCAACCACTGAACTATAAAATTAAGTATAATAATAAATTAAAATTAAATAAAGGGTATGAGTTCTTCTCCTTGGACTCCTCCAACAGATAGTTTCCTTTTCTCATGTTATTCATGATCACTTCGTTTTCTTTGCATCCTTTGCTCAACTTTCACTTTGTGTGAGCCAAGACTTCTATCCAAACCAATTAAATCAAATCCGTTCAGTCAGTTCTTTAGTACATAGCTGCATGCTTTAAAAACAACTCTCTGTTTGGTATTTGCAATAGCCTGCAGTTATCAACTATTCACAGTTACAAAGATTGACAGTGCTATTAATTGCAAAATATTTTTTTAGTGAAAAATCTCACTTGCCAATTTATGTGGATAACTAATTGTTTTGAACAGGAAAATAAAATATATTTTGTTACAAACATGATTTAGAGTAATGGGATGGATGAGTCCAAATAAAGAATGGAGTACATCTGAAACAACTGTAAAAAACTGCAAAGGTATGTCTTCTGGCATTGTGATATTTTTTTAAACAAATCTTAGAACCAAATTTAAAATTAAATCTAGTTCATAGCTCTTAAGCATATGGAACATAAAGACTGCCATAGTAGCTATGAGTCCTTATTTTTAAATTACAGTAACAATATATCATGACAACTTTAAGAAAGTATAAGTCTTCACATCCTTTGCATTTTAATATGGGAGTTTCAAAAGTGAGCATGGTGGGACAGTAAATTAGTATTAACAAAATGCTTAGTCATTTGCTATGTCTGAAGGCAAGTGACATTCCTGATAGTATTTGATGAGCATAAATTTAACTGACCTTGGAAGAAACCTTAATGTCCTCATGTGCATAAACCAGTGAGGAGCTATCTATATGCAGTTTCACACCTCATGAACTTTTACACATTATTCATCCAAATCAGAGATGGAAATACAAAATCTGGCACTTGGGACATCATGTGGATTTCTGATATTCCTTGGCAAATGTAGAGTCCTGAAATAAATGGCTAGATTTAAATGATTTACAGATGTAGGGGTAGGATAGTGGGGGAGAGGGCTATTTTCATTTTTCATTCTAGATGCATACCTAAAGTACAGATAAGCATTGTTCTGCCTAAATGGTATTTCAAAACACCACATTAGAGAGAGCACAATGGCATGGAAACTGATTATACAAAACATGAGTGGAGACTGCAGAATTTCCTAGCATCTGGCATACTCTGTTAAATGAAGAGCTTGTCATACGCTGGCTTTTCAACTGTGGCATGTCACATAAAGTCTGCAATGCTACAGTGTGGGTGAAATGACACAGCTGATATGCCAGTATGTGACATACCTTTAATTTCACATGCCATGCACAGCTGCATCCCCCACTGTGAAATGTTGCAGGGGTATATTATTCAGGTGACGTTACATTGTTTTGCTGGACTATTTGCTCCAATTTAAAGTCACAATTAGCATTTGAAATTAGAGGAAAAATGTTAGCCAAGCTGTTTGAATGGTACACTTTAACTGGAGACTGGTTTTTATCCTCTCATAACACTAAGCACCATTGCCATCATCATTTATTTTATGTCCAGGAGATAAATGTTTTTTCTGAATTGGACTATCAAAGAAGGCACATGGTAAATACCTGATAGAAACCTCTAAGTAACTATTTTTGGCAGAAGTCAAAAAGAAACTAAAATGGCAAAATGTGCTACATATTCAATACATAAAAATCAACAAAATATGTGGTTTAACACATATTATCAAAATTTCCAGTAATATGTTATGTCTTCATACACAAATGACAAAACATACAGAACAAGATTGCCTTAAAAAGCTACAGCAACAGTAGAAATACAAAAGGGATGTAGTGACATGAATGCAGTTACAGAAACAATCTTTCATATTGTGTCATTTAAATCATAAAATTTCAAAATATAGTCACAAACACATAGCTGAAACAGACTTCCAAAACAAAGTTTTTGATACATTGCTTCATAAAAACACAAAGCAAAGATTTATATCACTTTGCTCTGAAACTTTAGATATCATGCTTTGCAAATAAAACAGGTTATTTTCAAGTCCCCTCTTCATAAACTTGCTTCTTTAAATATTACTTGCATCTCCACCTCATATCTGCCTTTGCATCTCTTGTTGGAAGAGTATTTTGCATCTTTATTTGAGAAGGCATGCAAAATGCTGACCACTTCATGATTAGCAAACATTCCAGCTGGGTTAGGCTTTATTTTTATAAACAGGCAATACATCGCGATTTTCTTTTTCTCAATAAGAAATATGTTTTTTTAAATATAAACATAATTTAAATGCTACTAGAAGTACTTTTTTGGGTAGCAATGGAAATTTAAAGTTATGTTTGAGAGGATAGGTCCAACATAAGGAAATAACTTTACCAGTGACCTGTCAATATGCCTCAGTCATTGTCTGGATGTACCTATCCTAGAGTAACTCCATCTCTGTGCCTATTTAGTCCTTGCTCTTTCTGCTAAAACAAACATGTAATTTGCCCATTCTGAAGGGGGTTTGGTAATCCAAAGGATTTGATCTGTTTGCCGCAGTGTGGATCAATACCACCAATTCAATTACTATGTGACACTCTGGTGAACCAGTGTCCAACTCGGGCCAAAGTAAAAGAAGTTGAAATAGTGACAAGCTCTGTACCCTATTGCCACTCAACAATTCCATTGTCACCATTTTGACACAGTAGTGGGGAAGCTAAAAATCCATTCAGTTCTGATACTCCATCTATTCAAATTCTTGGACATGTAAAGCATGTATATAGCCTTTTCCACATGCATGTAGCCCTACTGTTTTTATATGCTTCTAATATAAAGACTCACAAAGAGATTCTATAGTTCCCTGTTAATGAATATTTTTGAAAATTTAGTGGAGGAACAAGTCAATTATTGTCAGAAGCATAGCCTTAAGGAAAAAAAAAAAAAAAAGAAAGAAGGAAAGAAAGAAAGAAAAACAGAAAAAAAAAATCATTACTACCTTCTCAGAGAAGAACAAATGATATTGAATCATCAATAAATGCAGTGTGAGCAGTCTGTAAAATATACACTCAGAACCATTAGAGAAAATAGTTTTGAAATATAAAAACAGCTCCAAAAACTAGATGCAAGAATGTAAACAAAAGCTATTCTTTTTATTCTTTTTATTCTGAATTACCCACCTGACTCAGTGCCATAATTTTCTAGGTAGGAGGAGGAGAAAGAAAAGAGAAAAGCTTGAATATCTTTTCTCTTTACTCGTTCTCAGTGAAGAAATGGCTGAAGAAAACAAGAATCTGAAAGGGCACATTTTCCATTGTAATTGCAAAAGCTGTGATATACTGTAAAGCCTAGTACCTTTTAGCTGTGTTCAAATTTGTGATGTTATTTTAAAAATAAATAAATAATTAATAAAAAATTCTAAATTAAAATTAAAATGGTTCCCACAACTCCCTAACAATTTCACGCAAATATCTTAACTGCACATTCCTTGTTCTTCATCTCCTATTAACCCTTTCCAGTGGAATGAGGAGCTCTCTACACTTGGTTGTATATAACCCTAGGCATGAATAGCCTTGAAATTAAATTCACAGCCTGGGATATTCCTATCACAATGATAATTACGCAGCAAAACCCCAGAAATACATTGATTAAATTATTTTTCCTAGAATTTTAACTGAAACTATCATGAATTTAACATAGTATAGATTGCATATACAATAAAATCCGAACCAACCTGTGTACCACATGAGTACACCATAAATAGGTCTCCACAAACACTTGCCGAGGATTGGGCTGGCTGTGCATTCATTGGTCTGGTCTTTTCACATAAATCATAGCTGTCCAAAGTCTAATCGGATTTACATTGGCTGCCAATGTTCCCAAAGGCTTCTGCACTAGCCAGATTGGCAGTTCTGTAAGGAAGGCCCAACCACACACTGTACAGCCTCCAGGGAGAATCCTTATGTTGAGCACATCCCTCCATGGCCAATTAAACTGGCTTTAGAGTCACCTTGCACCGTTGGCATGGTACAAAGAGCCTGCAGTGCAGCTGAGGACTAGGGCCAAGGTGTTGTCAGTTCTGATCCGAAAGCTGGAGGATGCTCTGTTAGAGAAATTTTAGAGTTACTTTCACAGCTCATTGCAAAAGCACCACACACATAACCTTCTCATAAAATAAAACTCTTCCCTGTGACAAATGCTGCAAATGAAAGCATTCTCACCTCAACACAGAGCAGCTCCCACATCCAGCAAAGCAGGACTGGAAAACATGGTTATGGCTGTTAACTACTCGAATTTCTGAAAAAAGTCTCAGAAAATATTATGTATATCTTTTGTAGGTATAACAGATGAAAAGATATTTACAAAGCTCTTTATTTTAGGAAGCATTTTAAGGTTTATGTTGCTTGCAAAAGTTCTACGTTTATTAAATATTTATGACATTATTCAGTACAGCATTTTTACTGCTATACTATACAATGTCAATCGTCTATAAAATGCTGAGTAACCAGCAGCAGCTGTTGAAGAACTTGCTAGAGTTGCAAACCAACCTTTCTCAGAAGTTTGAACTACAAGCTGAGAAAGCTGAAATATTAAGGAATGAGTAAATGGAAACAATGAATAAAAACTGGCAGCTGACTTAACAGTGCTTTCAGAAACTGAAGATTCAAAATCTAACACCACACTAACCTGTAACCTCAAGAACCTTATGAGAACAGCATAAAAATTTGGAAGTACACTAAAAAGACTCAAGGAAGCAGCTGCTTAAATAGTAACACAAGCATTTCACATTAATTAATAATGAAATACAAGCAAGAATTATTTTTATGAATATATATAATCTCAATCTAATTGTATGCATGTGTACATATATATATATATATATATTTAAATGCAGAGCCTTTTTGGCCAGGTTATTTTTTGAGCTGAAACAAAGCTGTTTGCACCACAGAGTATAGATGGTTGTATTACATATTTCCTATGCATGTGCATATATATGGCGCAACTCTCGTTGGCTTTAATAAGAACGTGCTTGGGCTCTGTGTCGGCTAATTAGTTACAATCAGGAAGCTGTGTAAATGTCTGTTATGAATGTAAGTAAATCAAATTGCAGAGATTTTCTTTGAAGCATATTTTTAACACATGTTGCACAGCAATGTTTCATGTTGTGGTACACATCTTAATACCATAATATTCCTGCGGACCACCAGTCCTTTGAAATGCTAGAACTATACTTTACTAGACATACTCATTAGTCCTGTACCAATTTCACAACTGAATGATCTTTCTTTGCCTCTTATTTTATAGTTTC
Source organism: Cariama cristata (assembly GCF_000690535.1). Lineage (NCBI taxonomy): Eukaryota > Metazoa > Chordata > Aves > Cariamiformes > Cariamidae > Cariama > Cariama cristata. The sequence goes on along the minus strand of NW_009619119.1, from coordinate 15,290 downwards.
TTTGCATCAGATCATGGCCTGGCTTACATTAAAAATGTATTTATTAAACTAAAATTAATTTATTTAACACACTACATGTTGGTGACTTTTTCTATGCATAACATACATTCATTTTTGTTCATGTACTTATGGTAAGAAGAAGCAAAGTCAAACGCAGAGAATATCAGAAGTGGGCTAATTCGAGAAGATTAATAGCATCAGGACTGCATAATTCAAACTCAGATCATCTATTTGCCTTGAGAAGACAGCAAACACTGAACGGCAGACAAGTCTGCATGCATCCACATTTAGTTTTGATAGTGTCCTTTCCTGAATGGAAACAAGACAGTATTTCTTTATGCAAATGGACTCCAATGGATAAATGTCTCAAATCTTAACAACCCAGGCAAGGGGTATATTGACAGAATGATTTATGATTGCCATGATGCAGTCAAAGAAATGAGCTAAGATACCTTGTAGAGTAAAGCCGTATGCATTTCTTTAAAAACAACATGCTTCAGTCCTCCCCAGAGGCTGCTTTCCAATGCAAACATCATGGATTCTTACAGCATGTTCATTTTATTCTTCTGATAATTTCCCAAAATGTACCACTTAGACAGGGACACATTAAAATGAAATTTTTCTTCATCCTTTCTAGTACTCTAAATAGTACTCAGAATAAAGTAACAGGGGCATAAAGAAAATAAAGAAAAAAAGAGCATTTCTTTGTCGGAATCCAGGTATTATTTTCTGTAGCTGAACTAGTTTCATCAGTACAGTTTCATTTGCTGAGTATCAGGAAAATACAGTCCATCTAATTAAAAATAATAAAAAAAAAAAATTGTATTTGCTGTTTAATAATACATGGGAAACACAAGAAAAACACTTGTAGTCATACTATGATGAATCACTGTCCAATCAAAAATTTTCTTACTTACAGTCTCTTTCTCCTCTATGCTGTAAGCTTCTCAGTAAAGGGAATGGGAATTCAAGATTCTGATGATGTCAAGAGCAAAATCAGCATTGACTACAAATAATACATCTTTATCATTGTAACTTCATGGCACAAAAAAAATGAGCAATCTATTCCAAACAAGGAGAAAACTCAATCTTCATATTGTGGATTCAGTAACTTACACTTATTTGTATTTAGCACAGCGTCCACTATTAGCAGGAACATTTTCTATTTAAACAAATGCAGGGGAAAATAAAATCTTGATTCCCTTGTATTTCAAATAGGAGATGATATAGATCAGTTATGAATACTAAAGTAGGAGCATAAGAGTCCAGACTTCAAGTTATTTCTACCTATATGACAGCCTTTTTTTGGACTCTGAGTGAAACTTTCCGTTTCTATGCTTCAGCTTTCCTATCTGCAAAATGGGAATAAAAAATGTTCTTCAGATGTATTTCCACATTTTTTGAAAATACCGGGCAGATGAAATGCCATAACACACTGTTGGTGAGATAACAAAATTATACACTAAGTTTAATAAATACAGCCATATCAAAACTCTTAAGTATAACTAATGTACGAAGGTAGGTTACAACTGACAGCTTTTGCATTCAATGTGTCTCATGGTATAACCAACTGAATATGGGCAGAAAATCATTTGCAAAAAAAAAAAAAAAAGCTCCTATTAATTCCAGTGTAGTTGAATACAAGGGCCAGAAACTACAAGCAAATGATGGTACTAATGGCAAGATTTTGTTTCCCTGTTGATTCATTCAGAGAGACCACAAATGACAGTGTCCATCATCTGTAAAAATAAAGTTGGAAGCACGCAGCTGCAGAACTGTGTAGTAGTGGGCATGGTGTATCCACTAAATGTTATGCCCTGTAGAACGCAACTCACTATAAATCCACCTATCTAGCAATTAGACACTGCAGCCTGAACTTTCTGTTAAAAAGGGCACTGGTGCAGATTGTACTGAAACTAATAATTATTCTCACACAAGGCAATTCATAGCACATAGAGAAAAGAATGTCTCATGAACTAATCATTAAAGGTTTCACAATGGTACACAACAGTACCACCAGTTGCATCTGTCTGTATATTTTTCATTAATGTATTCCATGCTCTCCTGGGGAAAATGAATAACCATGCTTAGTTGAAAACTGCTTTTTCTTACAGGAATATTCATGAAACACAAGAATAATTGTTTTGGTATGAACATTGCTGAAACACATGGAGAAATGTTTTGATATAAAGGAGCATATTTTCTTCCATGTTCTCTCTCTCTTAATCGATAAAGTTTACAAAAGGAAACAAAATCACTTGCTGGACTGCATGGCAAAAGCAGCAAGAAGGTAACCAAATCAATAGGGAAATTACTTTGAGCTGCGCAAGTGATTTATAAGCTGTATTTTACTATCCTTGCAAAAATATACAATTAAAAACATGATGTACACTTGTAAAAGAGAGAGTTCCACATTCCTTAACACTAACTCTGTTGCAACTTCCATTGAACTACAGCAACATCTCTATACATTAGGTTTGTACTTGCAATAGAGAGGCAAAAAGATAGCAGACCCTGAAGGGAAGTTAATAGGCAGTAGGTTGTCCTTTCATTAGAAAAGAAACTGATGAAAACCGGCCAATGAGGGATGAGGAAAACACCTGCATCAGCAATTTGGTGTTCTTCCTATCCAGGTTCATGTTAGAATTTAGAAATAACATCCATTTCATTGTAGATTTCTTTTTTAAACATGAAATTCCAGAGAAAAACTATGAATTAAGAAGCTATTTTTCCTGCTTAACTGAAAGATTCCTTTACTCAACATTAGAAGTTCAAAATGTTCAATGTCCATTCAAGGGTTTACTAGTTTACCAGCCCTAAGACAGACTTCCCTCAGACATAAAACCAACAGTGCTACCCAGCTGTGCCCCTACATCTATGAGCTGCTTAACAGCTAGTTAAATGTATAAAACAAAATAGAAAGATCTACAGAGGCAATTAAAAAATGTTTCACTTTACATTAAGAAAAAGCCCTAGATTTAATAATTTTTTTACATCTCAACTGTTTTTATGTCATGTTTTTTTCCTTATACTGGTCTCACTTGATTGACCTGTCAGGATGTACAATATCACTATTGCAGCAATTTACCATTAATATTACTATGAGGTAATAAGATTATGGAACAGCAGATCCTATTCTACATGCTCATCTATGGCCCACTGGCACATTCAGTTGATCACAGCAGCAGCCTAGGAAACACTTTGACATTTTTAACACCTAGATTTTTCCACTGTGTATTTATGGCAAGTGGGACTGAAAGCACAGAAACTGTCAGGAATCTACATTGTCAAGGTCTGAATATGGATTCTTAAATGATCACAAAAAATGGTCTTTTACACTATCATATGCCATAGATTTTCATCCACTTAGCTCTTTAATGAGCTCTAAGTCAAGTATAGCTGAGGCTAAAAAGAAATCCCAAAAAAGCATCCAGTATTAACATGAAGATGTCAAGACACGGAAAGCTTTACTTGCCTTGGAGATGTCTGTCATAAGCTTCCTAGCCATACTGGTGTCCTGCATAGGCTCTTTGTCCAGAAATACACAGGTGAGGTTCTCAAGGTGCACTTAGGATTGGCATTGCATTAAGAGGCCTTCCAGGACACAGCTTCCCCCTTTAGTCACATGGTTGGAGGGACTCCCAGGTGTGAAGTATTTCACTAACTGTGAAATGCATTATGTCAACAGTAATCCAAATGGTATGGCTGATGCTGGAATCAAACCTACCTCAAAGGTCTGTAAGAATTGAACAGTGTTGGCACCTATGATGAAAGGATACCTCTTCTGATTGTCAGAATTATTGATCACCCCAAAGAGAAAACGGACTACAAGATGTATCCTGTCTACCATGCAGATGCATTTTGGTTTCATCACATCTCCACAAAGTGGCAAGGCCAACTTCTTGTAATCCCAAACGAAAAGTAAAAGTGGGTGGACAGCCCAGTAAGTGCTTTTGCACATTTCTGTAGCCAGCATAAGGATGTTGTAAGCCCTGACAGTGTGGATGCTGAGAGAAAAAAAATCAGCTCAGAAGAGTGTCTCTGTCACGGTGCTCTGGCGAGTACTAAAGAGCAATGCAGATATGGTCATTATGACTGCAGCTAAGAGTGTGGCTGAGAACTCACACCTAGGAGAAATGGGCTCCAGGGATTACGTGGTGGTTAGTTCATTTCAAAACTATCAGTCATTGTCATTACAGTGTGAAATAGGAAGGACTGTCTGTAGCCAAAGGTGAAACAAATTTAGAAAGTGCTAGCAAATGTCTAATTCCAAAGAAGAGTCTGGATCAGAGTTCTGTAACTAATATACACAGGATCAAAAAAAACGAAGACAGCAGGATTTTGGAATTTCTCTTTCCATTGGACACCCATTTCCACTTTGATACTACACCAGGACAGGAATTCCTCAAAGTTAGATCAACATAGAAAGAACAACTTTACCAGCATGCATTTCCAAATTCTTTGGTTAATGGAAGGAAAGTCAACTGTCACTCAAGGCTTCAGATCTGGAAGACTGGGTTTCGCTTAGATATGCCCATTTTCTATAATTCACTGTTGAACTGTATTTCAAAACATGCTTTTTAGTATTCACACATTCCCTCTGCTTTCATGTATTTGCTTTGAAAAGAAACACCGCGTGTCCTTCCTATGTAGTGTGGAGACACCCAGTGGAAAAAACAAAGTAGCACAGGAATTAAAGGACACCAGTAACTCAAGCTGCTGTCGGAAAAATCGTCTGTAAATCGTCTGTATATCTTATTTATGCTGCAATTTCCAACAATTTGAGTGTTGCCTCTTGACTATCGAAATTTGGAGAAGTTCTCATTTAGAAATCTTCACAATCAATACCTGAAATAAACGATACATTTTCATCTGCCCAACAGCAATTTCTTCCTTGAGATTTCTTTTTTTTCTGTGATTTGGAAGGAATAGAAGATGGTACAAAACTACAGAAGAATTAAACCTCATAGTTTTTCTTTTCTAACAACCATAAAAATCTCTACAAAATGTTTTAGTTTTATATTTTGAATAAAGATTTCATTTTTCACTCTATTTTCTGATCTGTCTTCCTTTCCTTAAAATGTACTGTAATGCAGAAACAGGGGAAACAGTTTAACAGAAAACACATGCATGCTACTTACTTGGGTGACCCAGAGAGAAGGGCAACTTACTACCTGCTCTTCTGTGTAGAAATCAAAACAATAAATTTCCTTTTTAAAGAACTATTTTGCTTAAAGTAAGTACTCCTTTATTGTAAGTCATATGACTAATGAGATCCTCACAAATCTTTGTAGATGTAGCAGGAGAAATAGTTTAAATGATTTAGTTTCCCATTTCCCTAATACTTTTTAGAATTATTTTTTTAATTGGACAACCATTACTCAGAAAAATGGTAGAGTCCAAATTCTTCTTGCATTATGTTATCTCCTACATTCTTCATCTGACCACTGCAGCAGATGAAAAACAAGGAAATAATTACAGCTCCACAATTCTGTGGGCAAGCCAACACTAACCTAATGTCCTAGCAACACATGTTTTTCATAAGACATTACACATCAGGTGGATTAATGGATCAAAATTTTGTCCCTCTCCTGATGTCAGAGAGGCAGAAGTGTTTGGAGCAGACGAGCTCTGTGTGCTTTATTCCAGCTGAGAGCTTTCTATCAACAGAACAATTCTCTATTGATTAATTACAGCAAGCATCTGGCTCCTTTATATCACCTGAACAGTAAAAGGTGTGGAGACATTCATCCTTTCATGTAGCAGTTAGTGAAACCAATACTACAGATGTAGTAGTTAATTATTACATATTATCTATGTAATTCTTTGAATAAATTAATGGTAGGAACCACAGCATCAAGTACCACCAGATATGACTGATGGAAAGGAGAAGCAAATTAATATAAAACCAAACAAACAAGACAACAGAGCTTCTCATTTTACTCAATATTTTCTGTTAATTTTGGATATTTAAGTATCTTAACTTTCTTTGATTTACTTTAAAGGAACAAGATGGACATGAGAATGCTTTTAATAAAGTTTTTTTTTCCAAAATGGATTTGTGAAAAAAGCATACACATTCCATCAAAATTAGTATTTTCTAAAGCCACCTGGAGTGCTCCAGTATAAACCTTCAGCTGACATTTTTGGATACAGAATACTTCAGAGATTTATTTTTTTTTTCCCCCTGAATAACAACAATCAATTTAGAGATCACTGTGTAGAATTTTATTTCTAAGAATCTTCATATTACCTGGCACTTTTTTAAAATTTGTTATTATATTACTACATCATACAGTACTAAAAGATCCTTCTCAAATTCTCTGCAAATTAAGTTTTCACTGTTTAAAATAATTGAAGAAAGAAAATATGCTGTTAAAACATATTATTTACCCTTTTTATTAATAATTTATGCATGTATAGAATTATATAGAAGGTCTATGGACAGATCCTCATGCGACTTACTCATGAGTAACTTCATCATGAACATGCATAATTTATTCCTTATCTCTCTCTTAAAAAAATAGTATTTCAAATACTCTTCTAACCATTGCTGAACAGCAGCAATGATCCTTTTTCAATGATCCTTTAAATGTACATACATTTCGAAAAGCAGATCTAAATCTTAATGCATACAGTTTTCTTTGACAACTTCATAGGGGGAAACATGAAAGTAACAGAAGTATGTAACTACCATACAATTAAATATAAGTTTTGTCTCTTTCAATAAGCACAGGTAATCACATATTCAGTAAACTTTTTAAATATCCATTCAATACAAAATCATTTTAAGAGAGATATGCAAAATCTTACTCTGTATGACTAAAATTCAACAGATTACACTAGCACTGCAGCTTTACAGCTGGATCTCTAGACACCCATTACATTTTGTGAGCTGTTTGTACTGTAGCTTTTGATATTCTTAAAGGATTCACAGCATCCATTTCCTTTCAAATAAGGTCGTTTTCAATTTAGCAGTATTCAGCAACCTGCAAATCTGAGTCTGCAAGGCACTCTTAAGAATATCACTTTCAGACGATGGATGTTTTCCAGGTGGTTTTGCAGAGAACCATGAAATGCAGCTGCTACAAAACCTTTGATGAGACATAAGTAGAACAACATCAAAAGTGCACTTCTTTTTGAGCAAATACATGAAAGCACAAAACTAGCTGACAGTATCACACCATGGAACTCATTTTAACTTGCAGACAGAAAGCAAGAAGAAAGATGATTTCTACGGCCATTGTTTGGAGCATGGCCTATACAGTATAAAAACACAGAAACAGATTTTTAACTCCATCATTATATAATCAACACAAAGCAAGAATTAAGCCTTTCAAATATAAATACATACACACACACACATATAAACAGACACACATACATACATATGGTATTGTAAATCGTGATACTGGCTTCTCTAAAATTTCATTTTACTGCAAATAGCAAGGTGCATAAACAAAAATCACAACGGCAACTCTCCACGCAGCCTCACCCAGCCTCCTAAAAGGTACAGCATCTGGTATGGACAACAATGCTCAGTAAGCCCAAGGCAAGCACAGTATACTTATTTATCTAGTTTGTTAACAATCAGCTCAGTCTAAGTGTTTCATCAAACATTTATAAAACAAAACACTGGCTGCTATAGAAAAGGTCACTTCTCTAGGCAGAAATAATTGATTCCGACTTCATTATATGCTTCAGTTCCTAGCACATATTTCTTTATATCCTTTATAATTTTGTTCAGAAGATAGAAAGTTTTGATGACAAAGCCACCTTTCTGAATTCCCTATGCACATTTGGACCCAGTAGATTTGTCTTAGTTATGTATAGAGATGGACCAGATAATCTTATCTGTAATTAAAAATATTTTTTAAAAAGCCTGTTCCTGAAGAAGACACAATTTAGAAATTATCATTGGAGATACACTACTGGGAACACATTTCTTCAACTCACAGGACAAGAGTCTCTGGGGGAACGGATTTAAAAACAAATGCCTTGACTCAGTAAACTTGCCAGTGAATATTTCACCAACTTTGAACGCATCAGGCTTTATTTTGATCAGCATTTGGGACCATTCTGGTGAATTAGAGGAACCTGAAACAGCATATCATTGAATTCTTACAGAAGTTGATTCCTAATTACAGAAAATCAAAAGGACTTCACTTTTTAATATATGTGTGGTTTATTGCAGGGAGAAAATTGTTGCTATCGCAGCCACAAGTGTATGTTACATGCCAAAGACCAGTAAGTAAAATATTTTGCTTTTATTAAACTACAATAGGCAGTGCATTTTGTTTCTACAGTTAAGGATGTCAGCACTTCCACTCAAACCCTTTATAGCGATCTATGTAACCTAACTACAAAACGTGCTCCAAGCTGGCAGCTAGGACACCTCAGCTACAGAGAATTTCTTGCATTTTCTAGACATTTTTTCAAAGAGTATTTGTCCGGTTAAAGCCAGAAGTAAGAGCCTTTATTGAAAGCTTTGCCAATGTCTCAGCAGATCTAAGTTGTATCCGAGATAAATAGGTACTTAGTCTACTTAGTATCTCTGCTGCTGCTAGAACTAGCCTTGACTGCAGTCGTATCTCCAATTCTACCACTTACAGTCTGCTCATGAGCACACTCTATACCAACTTAAATGGAGTTTTAATTTTTATGGACTGATCATACAAACTGATTTCTTCCCACTAGAATCCAGAGACATTTGAAATAAAAAGGCTGAGCAGCTTATGCAAATAATCTTCTATCATATTTATATTGGCAAATTTTATACTAGCAGAAAAATTATATACTAATGTTTGGAAAAATACCACTAGTATCTTTCTGGCCTCCACAAGAGAAAAATCCTAAAGATTTGCGTCTTACCTTAGGAAGAGGAGTTACACACCTGATCTACAGAGACCTTTCTTTTGTTTGTTTCCTGAAACAAACTTGATTCTGTAGCAAGGACTAAAGCTATCAAACTAACATGAAATTATGATCAGGAAAAATATTTTTTTAAATTTAAAGTGTGCTTTAACTGTATATTTAGTCATTTTTTCAATATCTGGATATTTTGTTTATTTTCACTTTAACATATCTTTATTCATATTTGCTCTTCAGTATGACTGCAGTTGTAAGTACTGTATTCTATTCTGGTCCACTAAACTCCCTCAGTATTTTGCAGTGAAAAAAATCAATTTTAATGGGCTCAGAAAACAAAAAGTTTAATTTCAGTGTCATTTACAGCCATATTAATTGTTAAACTTTGTTAAGTATAAAGACATTTCAGACCTGTTATCTTGCAAGAATTTCTTCCAATAAAAACAGAAACTGAACATACTCAGTTCATGCAGTCACCTACTAAATCATGAAGTCTTGGCAGAGTTTCAGTAGCTCTCTCTTTTCTATTGCCACTATCCTCACATACGGTTAGATTTCCTGGCAACATCCTTGTCAACACACAGTGCTCTCACAGCCATTCACAAGTTTCTCTTTCTGGTCAAACTCATTCATTTCAGCTTTTTCCTTTCATGGTTCTTACTGAACAGCCACAAGAGCAAAAGGGTCCTCATCCTTGGCTTGGCATGCATCCCTTCACTCTCATCTATACGAACTGGTTTTACTCCCTGTTATCCTACTACCCTATCTGGAATTTCTAAAATATTTTTGGGTCTGGGCTTTGTGTTTTGTTTTGTACTATTTTTTGAGAACCTCCATCATAGTGATACTTTAGTCCACAAGACATGTAACCAACTATTCATATGGTTTAATTGAGTCTTGTATCTCTAATAACTTTTCCATCTGATTATCTTCTCCAAGCTGGTCCCACTCACACCCATATATACAAGGAAATTTGGCTGACATAACAAGAGTTCCACCTGCATATCTGCTATTCTAAATGTCATTTACAAGGTGCTTGTGAATTTTTGCACATTTTACACAAACTTTTTTGCAAGCTGAAAAATAAGCGTCCCATTTACGGTGCTAAGGAATGACAGAAGGTAGTGAAGAGGATATCACCTTTACACAAAAGATGCAAAGTAGTATAGAAGCACAGCAATGTATTTCAGAATGCTGTCCAGAGGGATGACTTTACTCTTGTTATTCTATGTCTGTCCATTATCAGAAAAATGTCTATTATCAGTATCATAAATGTTCAGCCTGGTTCCAGAAAACTATATACAAAGTACTTCTTGATGAGCACAGAAGGAATTTTTTCCTTGTTGCTATAGGATATTTACACTTTCAAGGATGCCCCGAATGGAAGCAGCACTTAAAATATATCAGCAATATTTCTTTGAGATCTGTCACACACTTTTCAGCACAGTCCTTTCCAACAGCACATTCTCATGAATCATCTACTTAAAATCTACCTCATGTGCCAAAGAGATGGTGATAATGGAAACCTGACAGTTCTTTGGATTTGTTACACTGATGAAACCAGGCAATATGCCAAGACAAGTCCAAGCACCTATAGGGAAGGAGATGGAATGTTATAGTTAAATTACATCTGTGCTACAATTATTTGGCTTTTCAACATGATAAATCAAATTATTTGCATTACTTCCCATTCCACACCAGGTTAGCAACTTAGTCACCAATGACCTTCTTAAACATGGGGGAACATTAGTTCTAATCAGGAAGCCTAAGTTTGCTGGTAAAACCCCATTAGGTCCAGCAATCAAGGAGATAGCAATAAAGATATTTAGATTCAAGAAGATACAAACAATTTTACCCTCAGTTTGGAGGCTATTACCAACCCTGCCTTATCTGCTAAGTGCTGAAGCACCCATAAGACATTTGAAAAAGACTTTCTTACTAAACAATTTTAAATTTTCTAGTAAAAATCCTAAAAGTGTTCTAAGAACATAAGAATCTCTGCATTAAGCCAGACAGCCAACTTGGTACCCCACCTCCAACAGAAGCCAAGAGTTGATGCAAAGGAAAAAAAATGAAAAATAACTTGGAATGATAATTCCAAAGTATACTCTCCCAACCTCCATCAGTTTGCAGCTCAGACTTCTTGACCCAGAGGCAGTATCTTCATGCTTCCCCATCCTTCAAGAACTTTTCTTTCACAAATTTGCATAGCCACTTTTTGAATTCACATAAAATCTACCACATGATAGAAGGGTTCCACAGCCTAATGGTATGGTGAGAACCACATACAGTTTTTCATACACCCGCCACTTGCAGCTCTTCTATGCCAAAATGGGTGAAACTGACTGGAGTTACTTCTGCAGTGCACGCTATAATGAAACTATTACAGCATGTACTACACACAAATTATCGATCAGTAATTTGGAGATGATCCCTGCAATGAAAACCTGTTGTACAGAACATGCCAGGATACAGTTAGATAAATGATGCCACAGACGATCTGCACATTTAGTGAATAACTGGATCACTATCCTTGAGATTATGAAATGAACTGCATCTGCACCTGCCAAATCAGTGAATGCATATGCATTAACCACAGACTGAAATAAAGAAAGATGTGCAAACTGCAAATTTTTTTAGCAAAGAGACTGATGAGAGGAGGATAGCATGAAAGGTCATTTCAGTGAAGATAAGAAAGAGGATATTCATGTTTGAAAAGTATATCTAACATGTTATAAATGCCTCTCATTACATGTACAATGCTTTCACGAAAGAGCATCATTACAATCGGTCTCTTCAAATAACACTAAGGGCTGACATTTTTACCTTACCTTATTGACTACTCAATTCTATAATTTTTTCCATAATCGTTATTTTACAATATAGTCCACAAGTAGTAGGGTCTTTTGTAGAGGTACTCTCGAAGTTCAGGGTTACTTACATAAATATATGCTTTGCTTTTTAACAGTTGTTGCTGGGTTTTGTTTGCTTGGGTCTTTTGACACTTTTGATATTGCCTCTGCCATTGAGTTTGCAATGATGCAGCAAGAATATGACTATCAAATTTTGTTGCTCTGCAAAATTCTGAAATCCCAAGATGCAAACCGAAGTCCTTTATCTGTAAGGATACCCACTGGAAACACGTGCTAGACAAGCCATGCCATGAGAGAAGTTTCCATTACTGCATGAAAAAGATCTATTTCTTAATTGGAAAAGCAACAAACTATCACAAGGTATACCTGATTTGTTTCATGCTACCCCACTCTTGCTAATTTGCTGGAAACCTACTGCAGACACTGCATTGGCTTTATTGTTTTTTATGCCTAAAACTACCTGATCTATAATGAATTTGCTTTACAAAGGAGATTAACTTGCTGGAAAAGGTCAATCATGGATTGTCCATGAGGGCCTGAAAAGTCTCCATTTTCCAGACTTTTTTCTCCCCAAGTTTTTCACAGAAAGGAACAGCACATGCAAAAGTGACCTGGAAAAGAACTTGGCAGTTTTCATGAGAATAAGTACTAGCATTAAAAAGAAAGGTAGAAAGGTATTTATTTTCTGTACCTAGAACCACCATAATTTTGTATGTATGATGACAGCTACTGGTAATTATCTGTTCATTATCTATATATATACACTGATATTTGTACTGTTTTTGCAAGCCATTTATTGAATGTAGGTTTTACATGACATGGCCACTAAGCTCCAAACATTCAAATATACTTAGAACCAAAGTCAAAATGCAGTTTAAAGTGCTAGCAATAGCTGTGACCTAAGCAAATTCCCTGAGAAGAGATGGTCTTCACAATGAAGGAGCAATGCACACAACATAGATTTTATATCTCTTTCTTTCACTTTTATGGTAGAGTTATTTTATTTTACTTGTTGTTAATTTGAAACATTATGATCATTTTATTCTGCTTATAAACTACTCCACCTTAATTTAAATACAGCTGCTTCAAGTCATTCTTTCTAAGAAGCCAATAAAAGCAATTTATAGAAACAAGAACCAGAGCAGCCTGTGTCAATTTATAAAATTTAGGTTTTCCTTTAGTGTCATATTTTTAATTGGATACATCTGTAATTTATTTATTTTTACCCCAAAAGAAAATACATCATAAAATGTCTACATATTAATGATGAATACATCGATCAATGAGAACAGTCTCTTTGACCTATGATGCTGATTATTATAGAGGTTCTTAAAGTTGGTGCAGTGAGTGAAACTAGTGCACCAATAATGAATTAGCATCAGGATACCAGCCAAGAGATGCTATGCCACACTGACCTTAGTATTATTAAATAACACTAGTTGTCTGCAAATGTTAATGGTTCTTCCAAATGTCTAGGTTAACAAGAGACAGAAATCCCTAGATTCTGTATTATAAATACCGAATGCAACACTAGTAAGAATACAAGTTTAAAAGGCTTCATCTAGAAAATATAATTTATGCATTTTTTGTATACTCATCTCATTACAATAATCTCTTTTAACCTTGAAATGCATATTTTTTTCAGTTTGCATGATTTCCATCTGAAAGATTTGAAAAACTGATTCTGGGGATAATTTTTCACTAATGAGGGACCTCAAATTTCTTCTTCTCAGATAGCTGTGTTCTCTGAGGAACTAATGAGTTCACCATATATAAAAAAATATATACAAAAAATTTGGATTTTTTTTTAACCTGAAACTACAGAAAATAACATCTAAAGGTCTTGGGATCACTGCATAATGCTTCTTACATCCCTGAATTTGTTTAATGTGTCACATATCCTTTGGAATTAAATCAAAGCAGGCAGCTACCACTTTATCTTGGATGGATACGTTATAAAATCATTCCTCTCTTTTTATCCATAAACAAAGCCCAAGGTACCTTCACACAAGTCTGTCTTCTTGTCTCAGGTAAGGATTTCATCCGGTCCCTTATTTAGACAAGTATCTTCTCACTTCCCACCTGCCCTTTACATTAGTTGTGACAGGCACATACCATAAAAAAATTTCAGAGTCCAGTTAGTCTTCACAGAAAAAGCAAGTCCTCTGGGGAACTGAGGCATTTATAACTCCCTTCAGTTGATTGCTGCATGGGAAAGCCTTTGTTTCCTTAAAAGACATCATACTGGACAAACTCAAACACAAAAAGGAAGCGTACAGAGGGTGGAAGCAAGGACAAGTAGCCTGTGAGGAATACAGAGAAATTGTCCAAGCAGCCAGGGATAATGTTAGGAAAGCTAAAGCCCTGGTAGAATTAAATCTGGTCAGGGATGTGAAAGGCAACAAGAAAAGCTTCTACAGGTATGCTGGAGATAAAAAGAAGACTAGAGAAAACGTGGGCCCTCTCCAGAAGGAAATGGGAGACCTGGTTACCAGGACATGAAGAAGGCTGAGGTACTCAATGACTTTTTTGCCTCAGCCTTCACCAGCAAGTGCTCCAGCCACACCATCCAAGTCGCAGAAGGCCAAGGCAGGGACT
>NW_009619119.1:0-248 GCF_000690535.1 Cariama cristata | reverse complement strand
TCCCTCAGCAAGTCTACCGACAACTCCAAGCTGTGTGGTGCGCTCAACATGCTGGAGGGAAGGGATGCCATCCAGAGGGGCCTGGACAGGCTTGAGAGGTGAGCCCATGTGAACCTTATGAAGTTCAACAAGGCAAAGTGCAAGGTCCTGCACATGGGTAGGGGCAATCCCAAGCACAAATACAGGCTGGGCAGAGCAACCCTGAGAAGAAGACTTGGAGGTGTTGGTGAACAAGAAGCTCAACATGA
>NW_009619118.1:0-498 GCF_000690535.1 Cariama cristata | reverse complement strand
ACCGGATGTCACCGACCAACCTGGGGACATCTTGGGTTACATCACCGAAGCCTACGGAGATGCCACCACCGGGGTGGGACCCATCACCACGGGGACGAGGTGGTGGTGTTGACCCACGGTGACGTCATCATGGAGGGGACGGAGGGTCCCGGTGTCACCAACTGCTCCGGGGACACGTTGGGCCACATCTCTGAGGTCTACAGAGGGGACACGACCACGGTGGGACCGGTCACCACCTCCCGGGGCTGTGGCCAGGGCGTGGTCACCCGCGGTGATGTCCTCATGGAGGGGACGGAGCGTCCTGGTGTCACCGAAGGCCTTGGGGACACATTGGGTCACGGCACCGAAGCCTACGGAGATGCCACCACCGGGGTGGGACCCATTACCACGTCCCAAGGAGAGGACAAGGTCGTGGTGGTGACCCATGGTGATGTCATCATGGAGGGGACGGAGTGTCCTGGGGTCACCAAAGGCCTTGGGGACAACTTGAGTCAAGTC
>NW_009619117.1:41238-67111 GCF_000690535.1 Cariama cristata | reverse complement strand
GGAACCCGGTTGCGGTGTCAGGCTCCAACTTGACAACTGCAACTGTTGTGGCAAAATTACAGCACATCGTTTGATAAAAAGTCACACATAATAAAACCTTTTTCTTGCATAAACAATAAAAAAATGGAAGTGTGACAGTATGACACCTACATGAACTCAATGTTCATCTCTTCTTCAGGACAGGGAAACAGCAGCATCTGACCATGCTGTAGCAAGACAATTTCAAATTTTCAAACAAGGACACTAGAATAAGCCTGAACTGCTTCTTTTGACATATTGTTGCATATATAAATCCACAATTTAGAAACAAGCATTCATATAATGAACATCTGTCCCATATAAATAATTTCTACTCCTCAAAACAATAAGAATTTCAATATTTTATTTTTTCAGCAAGGTTAAAGAATTGATTTTACAAAGTACAGGATTTGACCTATAAGTTTAAAGAACATCAAATGCATAGGCAGATTCAATGTTCATATTTGGTTTCAGAGATTAAAATAGTGTTTTAGGTTTCACCTAATTGTTCACCAACTTAGTGAAATTGAAAACAATTGAAAAAATTGAAAAAAAATTGTTTCACAAAAAACAATTGAAACAATTGTTTCACAGTTGTTCACCAATGTGAAAATACAAATCTGTGATGTTCATAACTTACTCATTTGTTTCTTTACTAACAGAGGATGCTCATGGAGATCCGTTTTCCTTCAAAGTCCACCTTCTGACTATGTGGCAGTGTTAAAAGTGGGGTTTTACAGAATGCAGTGACCAGTAGCAACTTGTTCCTGCAAATGATACTGCCTCTCAGCCTGCTGAGATGTGGTGGACTTCTGAATGACAGAGGAAAGAAGTTAGTTCAGCCTGTTTTATGAGCACCTTTAAAAGAAGTGAAACTTTTTTTGGGCTGTTCCTTTTTTACATCAGCATCTAGGCTTTGTAAGTGTCTTACGAAAATATTTAGAAGTGTCCTGTAGTGAAATGATATTACAAGAATCCTCTTTGTCAAAGGATGTAGAGTAAAATGTAAAAAAAAAGAAAGAAAAAGAAAAATAATATATAAGCAAAGACTGACATCTATATAAATATGTCTAGGTATACTATGCAGACATTTTTCTCAATGTGTATATATACAGTAATTTGATAAGTTTTTGATAGCATTCCTTCATTTCCAAGTGGCATTATTGATCTTTATGGTACATCATAATCTAGAGCATTGCTTATGGTCTAACACTGCTGCAATTTTATTTTGAAAGTTTCCTTTTTTATTGCAGATAAAGTGTAGTTACAGATTGTTGCAGTAAAACAAAGCTACCCAAAACATTTTCTGATCGGATCCTCTTGAAGCAGTCTGTCACAGTACAGTGGAGTTTTTGTCTGTCTTTCCCCTCCTTTTAGTACAACAGTCTCAGGAAAGCAATTACCTGGCTGTGAAACATATTTCTTGAACAGCAGGATCTGGCTCAGTGGCTTGCTCCTTATATCTACAGAACTATTCTGGCATTGATGGCAAGATGGAAAATAGGTGACCCTTTAGCATCTGCCTTTACTAGTTAAACTGTTGATTGTTTTTGCCTAAAGGCTTTTTTTAGGGAGGAGGTGTAGTACTTTGTTTATGATTTACATTAATTTCTCCTCTCCTGTGTCCATATGATGTTAAATCATCAAGTGCCTAGATATTCATTAAATGTGTGTGTGTATATATGTTTGCGAAAGGGAGGAAAAAATACGATTTCAAAAGGACAAATATATATTAAATTGTCTTTAAATAAGGGTGTACCTTTTACTTTAAGATCAGACATAAATCTAGAGGGCTTGATTTGTTGACAAGAAAATAGGTAATTAATTTCCTTCTTCGGCAGGATCCAAATAAGCCTCTCCTCTTCTGCAGATGGCTTGATGAATGGGGATTCCCTTTTGGTAAGTTCAGAGAGGGAAATACTTGCTTTGTGTTTTGTTTTGTTTTCTGGAGCAAAAATAGAAAAGCTTTCTCCTCACCAAGAGTTTTCATCTGTGACAGCAAAGTGTGTTCTGTTTCCTGCTTTTAAGGTGTAGAGGTTGGCAAAACATACATTCTCAGCAAAGTGCAGGTGAAGGGTACATATTCTCCCGGTTTATAAGGGCATATTTATGGCCCTGCAGGTGGTTGCACCCAAAGCCTTTAGGGTTTTGCTACCTGCAAAGAGGAATTCCTGGATAAAGATCTGCTGAGTATAATTAAACATATCCTGATATATTTTTTTTTTGTAAAATAATTTTACTTCCAAATCAGTTCCAGCATGGGTCTCAAAAATTAATGCTAATCAAACACACCACTGGACAAGGAAGGTAAAAAAGCTGCCTATGTGATTAATAAGAGAATGTTTTCAGGAGGTGTAGTCAAGCAACCTTACTATTTTGTATTCATGGTATGTGATAAAATACTTTATAAATGAAATAATTTGTTCAGTATTTTTATATTTATCTCGTTATAATATAGTAATCCAAAGGACATATACCTGAAGCTGCAAATGACGTGTTACATCCTGGTGGCTTACGATATGATAAAGATATCCAAGCAGTGCTAAATAAAATAGTATATATAATTTATCATGAGAGAAGAGCTACCTAATATTGTAAATCAAGGATTTGTGTAATCTTAAGATATTAGTAATGATATGAAGAGTGGCTTTGATGTATCATACTAGTTGAAAGCTGTCCAGCTAAGCAAATCAGATATGAAATAAAAATTAGAAAGAGTCCTGCTACTGGAACTGGAAATGCAACTAGCTACTTAGTATCCCAGCAAAAGAAAGAGCAAAGTCTTATAAAAAGCAATCTATTTTTATTAATCATGAGACAATCTATAGAAAAGAAACCCAAAGACTGTATCCTAGATAAACAAAGACATTTGGTTATCTAGAACCCATCGATAGGGGCCCAGACTCTGAAATATCTTTAGAAAAATGTAAATCTAGCAGAATATACAATATGATATGTATGATACACTCTGACACCTACAAAATCACAAGGTAGGTTATGCCTATCGGACCACAGAGATCTTCCCAGTTATTAAGGTGGGTAAGGCATACCCCAGGGTTATTTTACTTGGAAGTACAGTGTGCACCACCACGGTCTTCCCCATTCCTGCACCTTGATTTCAACTGGAAGAAAGCCTGGGAGGTGGCTGTAAAGTGAGTTGCCTTGCACCACAGGTGACCTCCCATCTGGCCCGTAATCTGGACAGATGCCAGATGGAATATTTTCATCCCCCAGAATTGTGACTTTTCCCAACTATATGAGATGATCTAAGGGAAGGTATTAGTTCTGCCTGGAAAGCCTGCCTCTCATGTAATCACAAACATTTACAGCAGTTGTTTTTTTTTTTCATTTGCAAGGGATGCTGGGTTTGGAGCACAGAGCCTCTTTGTGATTTACGGCTAGCGCCTGCCGCAGTAGAGCTGTGTACAGTGCCCTGCTTTGCTCCCCTTCCCAGCAAGCATGGCTGCACTTGCCCCTTCTCCCTGCCTTCATCTGGGGGAAAAAAATGCCTCCGGCCTGATATTTATTTTTTTTTTAAAAGATGTTGCACCTGCACCCTAAACAGCAGGACACCTTAAATCTTGGTCAGTGCCCCACACTGCTTGAACCACCCTTACACATTAAGGGAGCAGTTTAGCTCTGCTAGGGAGGAAAGCGAGGAACAGCCTCTGCAGAGGAATATTAATTAAAGACATTCGAGGCTGTGTTAGAAGCACTGAAGTACCCCAGAAGTTTGAAAAACTAAAAATCCAGACGTGCCCTTTCCCCTTTTTTCTTTTTGGAGGTCTGATTTTTGACAGTATTCAGGCTGGACATGCTTTGTACGTGAAAAAAGATTCCCATTTGGTTTACTTACGTGCAGTTTCTGTCTCCTTTGGCCATATTTTTAGCTGACCGTAGTCAAACCACGAAAGCATCTGCCATTACTGCAGTGTTGAGATTCCTCCCATTTCACTTGCTTTGCCCATTCTAAACGTGTTTGCCATTAAAATAATCTGCATTTTCCTTTTCTGACCTTCCTTCAGTTACATTTGGATTTTGCCACATAACTTGTCTCCCGCATGCCGCTGTTCACGTTCATGTGCATGTTCCTGTTCGTGCGCTGGATACCTCTTTTTGCTTAACCTAGTAAGAGATCTCAAGTAAGAAGCAGAAAATTCTCAAACAGTCAGTGTTTAAACCTAGATTTATCTTTATTCACATTTACAGCATTTTCTCTTGAAAATTCTCTTCCAGCTCTCCTTGTGTGGCATTCACTGTCATATAAAACCTGGTATTAGTTTGGTGTGCTTGCCTGGTTTCCTTAGAAACCTTTCTGAGTGGTTTCCTGTAAAGGAAATTATCATCCCACATTTAGGAAGGTACAGTTACAACTGAATAATGTTTTGACAGAATTATCAAAATTAAATTGCACACCTTACTTTAGCACCACATCTGAATTAGCCTAATTTATATTTTCAAATCCTAAATGCCTTCTCTTCAATTTTGAGCCGCAGATCAATGTCCATCATGTTTAGAAAGTCATCAGTTGAAGAAAGGTCATGGCTAATCTAGGCACTGAAGCATTATATGCAGTAATTTCATTTCATAAATGTGATTGTTTTAGAGTCTTTTTAAGTGACAAACCAGACATTTGCATCAGACTCAGGAAATGTTATTACATCATCTGTAAATTCTGCTACCAGCCTTCACTTTAGCAGCAGGCAATGCGCCAAAAGTTAACGCTGTCTCAGAATTTGGTCTCCAGTGCAGTGTCAAGAATTACTTGGGGATGTTAAGGCTTTGATTCTGATTCATAATCAACGGGTTCACTTGCACTGGTTGATGGTAGTTTGAGACTTCATATATCATGGGTCTTGCAAGGAATTGTGACATGACGTGGAACTGTTTGTTTTATCCAGTGCGCTCAGGAGTATCAGTAGCAGATTTATATCTCTTGCTTTACAGCTGATTTTGCACCCCTGTGCACAAAAATGTGTGTGCCTTGTGCCACTGTTTTCTGACACCACGGTGTTACAGGACTGGCTGTAGCTGGTTGTTCTTAGTTTGCTTGCTCAAATGCAAAGCAAGCTTTAAAAAGCCTTAGATACACAGTTATTATTAAAGAATACGATACCTGATATATAGGAAGAGAAATAATGTCATATTATCTATATTACATGATGACATGATATATGATAAATGGAGTGCCATTTGTTGCAATTGCCCACAGCCATGAACTCTTCACTCAAAATAATCCACTACATTGTGAATCTTTCAAAATTAACAATGATCCTTAAGGCACTGCTTTCCACAAGACTGTAGCATAAAAAGTAATGTTCTTGGATTTTCTGCTGCAAATTAAATGAGCTGAGCATCTCTGGCTTCAGATAAAATCTGAAACTATTGGTCATATTAACATATAATTATTCCCTTTTATCTTTTTCTCTTCCGTATTTTATTTGTAAGGAGAACACACTGATGATGCCGCTTCACGTATACTTAAGCACCGGGGAGGCAGATGCTTGCTTTGGTTGTGCGTGCCCCTTGTGGTCAAAGTACCTGAGATTAAAATATTCATTGCTTTCTCCTTCTTAATAGATGCTATCATTCCTTGCCTGTGATGCCAACTGATTTTTTCCTTTACTTGCAGAATTGTTGCTCTGAAGTTTTGCGAGTGTCTTACCAAAACCCAAGATTCCCAGCTCTGTTTAACTTAGGATTAATTACTGGATATTATACCCATGAATGCAAAACTCACAAAGGTGTCTTTGTAGAAGGGCATGTATCAGAACAATCCTTACCCCCTCACCCCCAAGTTTAACGGTGCATCATGAATTCTTTAAAAGTTGAGAGCAAGTTGGATGGCATTTTTGAAGTAAGAAAAATGGGGTTTGTATTGATTAAAATGTAAAGCTTGCATTGAAGAGAAGTTACGTGTATGTATACATACTGTGATATATTAAAAAGGTAAAAACTTACATGTTAAATATTTCACTTCACAGTTAGTAATAGGCTGATGTAGTGAGATGATATGGTTAATTAGTTCTGGGCTTTTATATGATGCAGTATAAAACCCCCAAGTTTAAAGCTAGAGCTGCTGGGCAATAACACTTAGATGGATGCAGCTTTTTTGTAGTCACTGATCGCTTTGCTGCTGTTAACTTTTAAAAACTAATCAGTGCTTTAGGAAAGTGTATATGAATGCTGGAAAAAATTCTTATTATTACATTTGTAATTTAATGGCTGACATAGGCCTATTATGAAATAAATTAATATTCTGCCATATTGCTATTGATTTGAATTTGTGAGCATAAGGCATAAATCATATGGTCAAAAATAGCTGAGCAGTATCCCTTAGGGTTCTGATATTTCAAATAGGGACAGGATTTAAACAGGTTGTTTCTAAAACCATGGTAAGAGAAGTGTTTTTGATTTTGCTCACATAAAATTAGAGAGTTCCTATTCCAACCATATCTGCCTTTCAGGTGAGATAAAAATCCGGGCCACTAGCAGCTCTGTCCCCATAAAGATAACTGATCTGATGTCAGATGGGATTATTGAACCAAAACTAGGAAATTCGGAGAGTTCTTGGTATTCTCCTGGGAGATACCCTCTTGATGGATGATCCAAGTTGAGGAGATGTCGTGCATAACACCATTTTGATGCATCCTTCTGCTAGCGTACACATTCACAAATGCATTTGCACCTGTCTTGATGATATCTACTACATAATATTCTATAAAACCTACAGACATAAAGACATGTTGAAAGGTTTATAGAGTATTTTATAAAGCGTATTTTTAAAAATCTGAAAATTTCTGTTACTGCTTTTTTTCTTTTCACCAAATGGAAATCTTCTCAGACACGTTCTTTTAAGAAGTCCTATTTTAAGGGCAGAGATATAGCTCCAAGAAAATGTTAAATCTCTGAAGTACTGAATATTTTTATGCTATTTACAACATAAAATAGGAAATGCATGATTTCAATTTGTGGATATAAGTCTTTTATTAACATTTTCTAGACCTGTCTAAAGAATTAATCTATAGCTCAGCCTTTCGCTATGAGTAATATGTAGATTGCTGCATCCTTTATATAACATCCATGCTGTATAGTTTACTGTAAGTAATAGTAAAGTGCTTTTTCACAAGAAAATAGGTAAATGCAGTGCCATTAATTAGTCATGTTCCTTTGTATTTTGCTGTGCTCTTGTGAACCATGTGCTAGTCTGAACTGTAAAAGCCAAACTCTTTCTGACTAATTATTAGGAACATCTTATGTACAACACTCATCCATAAAGAAGATTCCACTATTAGTAATTTTCACATCACAGTTGTAATAACTGTAGCTCCAGCTA
The DNA here is from genome assembly GCF_000690535.1 of Cariama cristata. NCBI lineage: Eukaryota > Metazoa > Chordata > Aves > Cariamiformes > Cariamidae > Cariama > Cariama cristata. Next base: position 59,757 of record NW_009619117.1, on the reverse strand, counting down.
TCCTCTTTGTGAGGATGTTTCATGCAGTTAGTGAACCTTTACCATTAGTTCTTTTACTGTAAAACATGCAAGAACTAATGACTCGCTAGAAGTACACTCTTAAGTGTTATTTTTTAAACTAAGTAGGATGGAATGTACCTTAGATGTAAGAGTTTGTGGTGAAGGTAGAGAAGACGTTTGTTTATTACTGAAGGGAATTGGGAAAAGTGCTACAAAGATAGCGTTCGAGACTCAAACACCCTGATTATCCAAAGAAAGGGTTAAACAGGCTAAATATTGGCATGACTATCTATCCCTTGGTTATATGTGAGTCTGTAAGTCCCTTATGCAAAGTAATATGAATCAGAATGCATTGTGCCTTTTAGTCTCTTTCAACCTTTTATTTTAAAAATTCTAGCAGGATTAATCTGAGGTATACCTGTATAAATATTTTCGTAAGGTTATAAAAATTTGTGATTCATCCCCAGAGTGATATTTGCAGTTTTAAAACAAACAAACAAAAAAAGAAAATATCGTAATTCAGATGATTCAAAATCTTTAATTTAATTTTCAAAGCAGTTTCTAACATTTTGTGAGTTAAACTGAAGTATTTGTAACAAGCTGTAGTAAAATGAAAATGTGTTCAATTTAAAATCCATAAACACACAACTGGACAGTTTTTTTCGGGATGTTTTTCAACTGAATTCACTACATGAATTTGAGAAAAGTTTCTTAAATGTTTTGGTAAATCTAGAGCTGAACTTTCTTTTTGAGAAAAAAGCCCCAGTACTTGCAAAACCTACGTGTCTTAAGAAGTGTACTGCATGCATAGGAGCTGAACAAGCAAATGCAGAACTCTAGTGAAGAATCTCTACATCTCTGTCTCTGCAGGAATAGTTTTTGGTGTTTTACTGCATCAGTCTGCCGCAGGTCCTGTTGCACAAGGGTGGAAAGCTAAAAAATTAATTGCAACAGTGGGTCAGTCAGCTTTATCCCTGATAACCATAGAGAGCCAACAATAACCATTTCTATACTTGCAGTTTAATTTAGTTCACATTAACATACCCCAGGTTCTGAACTAAAACAGTCTATGCAAACAAATGTGGAAAAATTGCCATATGCCATCTATTTTAAAACTGTTTTCATTTGCTGTATTTGAACAGTGTAACCGAAGTCCTGTTTTGCCCGGTATAGTCCTGAGAAGGGAGACCTAAATGCCAGGTTAGTTAACTAGTCACCCCTCATTGCTCATCTCCTAAGTGTTTGTCTGGCCTGAGAGCTGCTGTCTTCCCAGAAGACTGTCATGGTAGGCCATGTTAGGCTACTGTTGCATCGCTATCCATTGGCCTGCTGCCGATGGAGTAGAAGGGATATTTCAGGTACATGTGAAATTATTATTGCTCGTGAACATGACTCGTCCTATGAAGGCCTATAGACAGATACCTGCAATTCGGAATGCAAACTGGGAGAAGAGCATGTTAGTTATAATCACTGATAAGTAATCTGAAAAAAAAAAAAAGACAGAAAAAAATATTTTTAAAGTGCTATCAGCTTTTTAAGATGAAATGGAAATTTACCCAAATAAGAGATGACATGAAATGGTAATTCAAATACCCTTTTTGTTTACTTAGATGCTTTAAGGCCTTTACCACCTGCTAAGTGCTTGAAAGTAGGAATAAATATTGGAGTGACAGGGTTCACACTGCTACATTTTAGGTTTGCACAGCGGGACTGAGTGGTTCCTGACACTATTGGCTGATCTGTTTTTCAAGTAAAAATGTGGGTTTCAAATTTTGAGAAAAAAAGGTTCTTTTCATCTTTGCTGTTCCTAGAAGAAATTAATTTTTTACCTAATCCTTCCTGAAAATTATAAAGTTTCTCCAAATACAGAACATTAAAGGAGTATTATACTAGTCAATACCCTGAAGAAAGGAATATAATTTAGGAGCTTAAACCCACAAAGAGAATATGTGCATTTATATTGTGAAAATTACCAGAAATCTTTATTCTCTGTAAATTGTGCCCTCTCCGAACTGTTCTTTTGTAAGACCCATACAGATAGCAGTTGGTGAAAAAAAGGCAAAAGGCACAAAGTAAATCTCTTTGTAATTCAATTACACTGGGCCAAGGTAGTGTTCCCATGGTGGCAGTCTGACACATTAAGTTCAAGGCGTAAGCATTGAGGTGCTGGAATAATTCCTTTGGTCGTGGCCAAGTTGGACTTACAGCTTTTTATTTAGGCAGTTAGTGCTCAGCCTTGGTAAGCAGCAAGGCTTGCTTGCCATTCTTTCTAGTGACTTGTCTGTGGGTTGTAAAAAAGTAAAATTAAATCTTATTCAAAGATTGGATAACTGTTTGGAGAGTCTCTAAAGAAGTCCATTTGCAAGAAATAAAATAAATGTACATTTAAGTTGTTTATCGGTTTCCGACAGTAACCTCACAGTTGTTGTTAATAAATGAACAAAGAAAGAAACACTTAAAATAAAACAGAAAGATTAAAGAAAGTATTTTTCATCTGTATAGCACATTTAATTTTAGGAACTCAGAATTCTTTTTGGATAATGATTAAGATTGAACAAACCCTGGGAATAGAGGCAGCTATTCTAATTGTTTTTGTAGATAAAAATACCAAGATATAGATTGATATAAGTTTTTGATCACAGACAGTCCAACTTTAAAGTTGTCAACAGAATTTAACAGTTTGTTCTTTCACACTTTTTGTACATAAGGACAGCCATGGAGTTAAAAAATAATAAGCACGTATTAAGAGAAGAGTGTGATATTCACAACAGCAAAATACCTTAGCAACCAAGATGCTCTCAGTAACAGAGTGAAATAAGAAACTACTGCAGAGATGTATAGAAGAAACTAAAAAGTTGTTGAGGGTACAAAGGGGTACTTGCCTCTTAGATTCGAAGCTGCCCTTGCTGTCCTCTTCACAACAGAAGAACTAAAAGCTCATCAGGATACAAGCAACAAAGATGTAATTTCAAAAAGAAATATTTAATGGAGGGAAAAATCAAAATGGTACTACTTAAAATTACTGAAACTGAAAAACAAGCAGTTGTCATGGAACACAGGAGACATGGATTCAATTTCTTATTTCAGCTTATTCACGAGACGATCTCGAAGCCAAGTACAACCCAGCCCAACTGAGTGCCTACTGGGTACTTTCTGGACTGACTGTGGTTATTCTGTATTTCTGTTGTTGAAGCTCTTCCAGTTTATGTAAACAAAGAGATGATGGTGTGCGGAATTGAACCTGAGTCTCTTTTTCTGAGGCGAGTAAACTTATCACTAAGTAGAATCAATAGCTCTTATGTAGCTTCTCAGCTTCTTTGGAAAATATTTTTTTGTAGCAGCTACCACCTACTAAAGCCTATGCTGGCTTTTCTCTACTACTATTGCAGAAGAATGTGGCATAAGCTACAATTACACCTTCATTTTGGTAGCCAACATACTATATTGCCTTCATCACTGTAGTAACTTGGTGCCTCCTACTCATAACGTATTTATCCTCACAGTACTCCTAGAATGTTGAGCAGATGGTAAAGTGAGTCACTGGGTATGGAGCTTGACTCCTCAAGATCAGACAAGAAGACTGTGAAGAAACCAGTCCTGGGTTTCCTTCATCTTTCTGCCAGCCCCTCATGCTCTACTGGAGACCATGAGAGTCTCCCCCCAAGGCACAGTGAACATCAGATACATTCGTAGGAAAAAGGAAAAGAAGATGTCCTCTGGTGGCCCTTGTCTTATGTAAACATCCAAAAGTGATGGTTCAGGCTTGGCACAGCTGAACAGTACCATGGAGTTCTCAAATTATGTTGACTGTGAAGACTGTCAAAGACAAATCTTGAGGCAGATAAAAAGTGCGGCTCTCTGGTGTTTCTTCCGACTCTAGTAAGCGTTGGCTCCTACCAAGTTCAGCCAGCAGATGATGAATTTCAGTCTATTGATTCTACTGGCAGCTGCTGCACGTGTCTCTTTTTTGGATAAGCTGGCTGGGTTTGTAAGGCCACTGGAGTTGTCAGTGCTGTATGACAGTGTTCCTGTGTAGCCCTCCGCACAAGGTAACCGCCTGGCAGCGCTTCGGTGAGAGGCGGAGGATATGACTGAACAAGACCGCCTCTTTTCTGGGAGTCTTCTTGTCCTCCTAAAGCGAGACACCGTTGGTTCCTGGTCAACTCATTTGGAATGTCTGTTGTCTCTGATATGCCGCTGGTAGCCTTTTTGGCAGGGGAGGTGATGGGACCTCAGTTAAGACTCCTAAGTGACTTCACATTATTAAACATGTATTCCATTAGCCATCTAATTTAGCAGTCACACGTTAGTTTGTGTAAAATGTAAATGCATCAGCATGACGTGGGAAGGATTCCCAGAAAGTAAAAAAACCCCTGACCTTTGGTATTTAGTGCTGACCTGACACAGTGGGAGCAGAATACAGTTTTTTTAAGCATGTCAGGTGCCACTTCTTCCCAAAGCCCCAAGATCCTGATTTATTTTTCTTTTGTCACTGTCTTCTGTCCTCCCCCCTCTCATTTCACCTGTTCCGTTCTCAGGGGAAATAATTTAATTATGAACTTTTTTTTTTTCACTATAGATGGACAGAAATTTTTCAATGAAATGTATTTGTTTTGGCTTTTAGTTTTGTTTTGTTCTTCTATTTAAAGCATTTGTAGGGAAGTGGAAAGTTCAGAAAATGTGCTAGTTTCAATACTTTTGGTGTGAACGGCAGCTGATATTTAACATGTCTCTAATGAGTAAAACATTTTAAAATGAAATATTGATACTTTGCATGCTAAAAGTTTCAAAGTTAAAAAAAATTCGTGTCAGAAGTGTAAAAGGAAAAAAGTCTAGAATATCTAAGTTAGGATGAATTATTAAAGTATTTTGCTTAACTTGATTGATTTTTTTCTTTTATTTGGATTCATGAAAATCTCTGGGTTTGATTTATCATACCATTCAGAGGAAAGATTAATTAAAGTCTAGAAGTTTTTGTAAGTAAAAATCCCAGTTTCTTCTATAATTTATTTCACAATCTTTTCAATAATTTCTTGGAGTAACTTACAGCATTGATGCATATCAGCCACTGCCAGAGCTTTAAAGAAGGTCTGTCCTGAAAAAGTAACGTTGCAGCTGATACTGTGATAGGGAAGATGTTTACTGCTTCCGCCTGGAAAGCCTGGCAAAGGAACACAAAGGAGGAATGAGACAGGGAAGATAAGCTATAGCCTCGTGGCTGAACTTTGCAGAAAAATATGGTATATGAAATTTATAATTTTGATATTTTGAAAATAAAATTTCTTATGTGTTCAAACCGTCTTCCTTTTCTAAATGCTTTCACATGAAATCAGCATCTAAATCATCTAAGGGTGTGGAAAACATCAAAGGCTCCTAGTTTTCTATGAATTTATTTTCAAGTACTGATATTTTTTGAGGGTTGTAGAATATCTGTATGTGAATTAATAAGTGTGAAAATGTTATTACTATGCATGCCAAGTTTGCCAGTCCCCTCCACATCTTACAAGCTTCTGTTTCTCTTTATTTTTGAAGTCCCAGGGCAGTTGCAGTGGTGGGAATAAGTAAAAGTCTGGTTGGGAAGAAACCACCACCTATGATAGGCAAGAGGGATAGATTTTGGATGCCGTGTCGCAGGTTTGGGGCCAGGAGCTGAGAGCTGTGCTTCCTGAGGAAGGCGAAGGCGTTTGGCTCTCGGGGAGGTCTAGATAAGCAGGAACCAGGCTCCATTGGCAAATGCATTTAAGATTAAATCAATAAGGTGACTGGCAATAAACATAACCTTGGGTTTGAGAAATAAACCTGCAGTTCAGTAAACTGTTCTAGTCAGGTCACTGACATTTGCCCCAGGGAGTCTGCACTGAAGTATCAAACATATGACGCAATGGTGCAGAACAAATTACAATTAACGAACAAAGGAAAAGACATAAAAATGCCCAGGAATGTCAAGCCTAGTAGCAAAATAATCACAGGAGATGAGCTGGGTTAGCTCTGGTAAGCTAACAAGCACTGTGTTCAGGCTTCAAGTAAGTGAAATGCTGCTGCAGAAAAAAAGGAATATCCAGTGGTCCACAGCCACTGGAGATTCGGCAAGAATTGGTGTAGGTACAATTACTCTTGCTTTTCGACAGGTCTGTTGGCCAGATGACTCTCATATCCCTTTCCACCATACATTTTGTGGAATTCACAGAATCATCAAAAGGAAGGAGAATTGACGAAGTGAGGAGTTCAGTGTTTTTTAAAGCTTTTGCTGTGTTGGGAGAGATGTCACATTAAAAAGAACCAAAATTGAACTGTTGAGGGCTGGTATTAGGGCAGGTCAGTAGCCGGGGATGCGAGTTGGGTGGCAGGTGGCAAGCAGCTCTGTAGTCTCTCACCAAGGAAGACCTGATGATGGTATTGTGGTTTCTGAAGTGATGATGAAGGACGGAAAGTGCATTTTGGGGAAAAGATCCATGAAATTGTTTGCCTCAGCTGCTCTCAAAGATCTGCAATTTAAAATGAAGGGAATACTACATAATGTAGAGGGTCCAAAGACAACAAAATCAAATGATATCTTGAGACTATATTCTGGGGAACCTAATTCTGTCATCTCTTGCTATAGGAAGAGAACAATGAAAATAAACTTGTATGGATTTCATTATTTTGCATGGAAAGAAGGATGTGCTGCAGGCTCTGTTCAGGAGCTTCAGTGAGATATAGCTTTGTTCCAAGAGATCTTACCGTATAAATTTTAAATATGACATGATGAATGAGGATGGCATGTAGTAAGAAAGATGCAGGGGTAAAGAGAGACAAAGAGCACAGTGATGAAATGTTACAGGGCTCAGGTTAGGCATGAGAATAAATTGCATAAGATAATAAAGAAAAATAGAATGGTGAGCGTGTTGTTTTGCCCCCTCTGGTCAATAAATAATTTCAGTAATGTTGTGAATATCATCCATCTTTATAGACCACATCAAGTGAGACCAAAGACCTAAGATCCATCGCTACCTGTCTTCCTTCACAGCCTCTCCTCACTCCCATGCATGGCATCTCTGCTTCCTTCACCTGGTGCCCTCCTCGCTTTATCAGGCTGTCGTGTCCTTCCCCATCACCACCGCAGCGCCAGATGCCCAACTCTGTTGAAGAGAATGGGCATCGTGCCACGAGTTTCAGCAAACCCGAGATTTTGCTTGATCTAGGCACGGAGTTTTGCCACGTTCGGTAGGCGAGACCTGCTCGCTCGCTCCTTCTGCCGAGAGGGAAGCATCTGGAAGCAGACTCGGTGCTACCGCCTTCCCCACGCTGTGACATGCACTCTGCTAGCCATGGGGTTGTGGTGGGCACAGAAATAGTATGGAGGTGGGTTTAGAGTGAAAACCTAGGTAGATAAGCAGGCAGCTTTTGGCCAGAGGAATAATAGTAATTTCTGGTAATAGAAATTGTCACAGTAGTGCCTGCTAAGGAATGTAAACAGTTGCCAGGCACCAAAATTAGAGATAAGTCAGCAAGATAAAACTAAAAATTGAAACGTTCTCTGTCAATATGCTAGTGTATCTTGTGGCAGAGAAAGACCTGGGGGTGTTGGTCGACAGCTGGCTGAATATTAGCCAGCAATGTGCCCAGGGGGCCAAGAAGGCCAATGGCATCCTGGCCTGTATCAGCAATAGCGTGGCCAGCAGGACTAGGGCAGTGATCGTCCCCCTGTACTCGGCACTGGTGAGGCCGCACCTCGAGTGCTGTGTTCAGTTTGGGCCCCTCACTACAAGAAAGACCTTGAGGTGCTGGAGCGAGTCCAGAGAAGGGCAACGAAGGTGGTGAAGGGTCTGGAGCACAAGTCTGATGGGGAGCGGCTGAGGGAGCTGGGGGTGTTTAGCCTGGAGAAGAGGAGGCTGAGGGGAGACCTGATCGCTCTCTACAATGACCTGAAAGGAGGTTGTAGCCAGGTGGGGGTCGGCCTCTTCTCCCAAGGAACATGAGAGAGGATGACAGGAAATGACCTGAAGTTGCACCACGGGAGGTTTAGATTGGATATTAGGAAGAATTTCTTCACCAAAAGGGTTGTCAAGCATTGGAACAGGCTGCCCAGGGAAGTGGTAGAGTCACCATCCCTGGAGGCATTTAAAAGATGTGTAGACGTGGCACTTAGGGACAGGGTTTAGTGGTGGACTTGGTGCTAGGTTAATGGTTGGACTCGATGATCTTAAAGGTCCTGTCCAACCTAAATGATTCTATGATTTTGTGGTCAAACCAGAAGCATTTAGTTTGTTTTTCCCACATAACATGGCAGATTCTGCATTGTCATTCTTGACTGTGATATTTGTGATGTCAGAGAACATGACATTAAAAAATAATATAATCTATTTTCTTGAATTGCCTACAATCTTCCATCTACTTATTATTAGGAATACAAATCTGTGCTCCATGTTTTAAATTAAAAATGGCAAGCTTATTAATCATTGAGAAACTCTACAAAACTATTCATTTTGAAATATTAACATTGCAAACCTTTTCCCAGCAGTATATAAAGCAAACACTTCACAATGACGTTTTATTGCCAGATTTTGGATTTTGATTAAGGCAGGCTTATAAGCTGATTTTTTTTACCAAACCAGTAATTCTCTTTTGAGCACTGCTAAGCTTTAGACTTTAAATTGCAATTAAATATAAACTCACAGAGGCTTCAGCTGTTGTAACAGAATATCAAAAACACATGTAACAATTCTTTTTATTAAAAATGACAATTTAAAAAAATTCCATGTCAAAGCTGAGCAGACTAATTTGGTTTACAACATTTGGAAATGAGTGTTCACTGTTTTTAAGAAAAGCTGAGCTTTATGCCTTTGCAGTATTGAAGACAAAGAAAAATTAGTTGCACTAAATATTTCATAAATGTAAACTGTCTCATCCATCTGATTGTGAAATAATGACTTTTTTGTTTAGAAATATTTTTCTTGTAAAACTTTACATTTAACTACAAAGGGTGTACATTGCTAATGGAAATGAGAAGTCATAAGATGTGAGTCTGTTATACACTCCAAAATTGTTCCTGTGTGGAATTCATTTCATGTCCATGTATTTGTTCAGGTTTTTCTCACATTTAAAAGCAAAGCCGCCTACTCTGCCTGATCCTTTTAAAGCCCACTTCTCCACTTGGGTTAAGAGCACTGAAAATGTGTCCCACGTTTCAGGAGGAGCAATGAGCTGCACTTTAGACACTCCATGCTGTCCTTCAAGATCAGGTCACTTGAAACTTGCCGTAGTCCAGGGCAAAAAACCAAATTGCCTTGTATAAACCTTTTTTTTTTTTAACTTTGGAGGTCTGATTGTTGGGAGATAGATTTTGGGCAAGACTGAGCAAGGAGTAGGAGACATGGGAGATGGTGCAGGGGTTATAGAGGAGCTTTGTCTTTTGTCTCCATAGCAGAAAGGCTGCTTGGGTAGCAGAGGGTGCCTTTTGCTGAATAACTTGAACTTAGGGAAGCGTGGACAACCCCCTTCCCCTGCCTGGATCTTCCTCCCCATTACCAAAGAGCAGCCCCCTGTTCTCGCCTTTCTGCTGCACCTCTCTCTCCATACCTCCTCACCCCTGCCAGGTCAGAGCTTCAGGTGAGTACTGGGGAGCAATTCATGTGGGGTGCGACCGAACTGAGCTCGTCTCTGGAATGTAAAACTCTTCCACTTTTTTGTTGAAAAATAGAGCCTTACAGAGGAGTTTGAAGGTGGTCACTCTAGGTGCTTTCTTAAATTAGGACAGCAGGCCACAATACTAGGGATATACTGAATACCAATCTGGTTGTACAATTACTTATAATTCTATGTGATATTAAACTGATATGAATATCATATATCAATATTAATTGACCTGTGAACAATCTGGTCTAGTGAAAGTTCTCCTGCAAGCAGGTCCATGTGCTGAAACATAGATATTTGCTTAGATCTCCTTTATTTCCCATTTGAGATGTATAAGCATGTCATGGATACCGCGGCGCTGGGTAGAGTTACTGTGGGTGGTGCAGGCAGTGCTCACCTGCCCCGCTTGTTGTGTGGAGCAGGCACGATGGATGCTTGGGCTGCGCAGGGTAAACATGAGTGACATTACTCCTCGTGCTTGAACGCTCCAAATGCTGTCTTTAAGAAAAACTGTAGAATGAAAGTTCATCTAGAATGGAGAATATGGTGTATTAATGCCAGCCCAAAATGTTTTAATGTTTACAGCATAAAAGCAGCAATATGTATATTATAAAGGTCTCATGCTTAGCTCTGACCACTTGTTATTTTTACACAAGTAAATGTACATAATTAACCCTATACTTATTTCAAAGAAAACCACCCAGTGTTTATGATGAAACAACTTTCTGCTGGATTTCTCAGAGAGAAACTGTCTGAATTGAGCATTTTTAATATACCCTGCTAATATTTGGAATGGCAATTTTAAAATCGGTTTAATCAGTCGGTTAAAAAGAAGATTTGCTTTTAACTTGACAGAAAATTTATTCTGTACTGAAAGATTAAGTTCTGTAGTCTCTGGAAGAATGCTGTGACTAAAATGCTTCAATTCCCCTTCCAAGTTGCAAAGTTTGACTCAGACTTCCCTGTAAATCTGTGCTCATCGCTTCCATAATGCCACAGAAATTCTTATTTTCTGTTAGAGATACTGGTTTATAAGTTAGGAAGTTAGTGTTTTCACCTAGAACTGTTTGAAAAATTAATCTAATCAAGTTCTGATACATATTTTTTCTCAACAGCTGAAGCTGTATATTAAATAGGCTTGTAAAATAACATTTAAACAGCCTTTGCCATGAAGTGGGAAATACCTGTGGGGCTATATATATCAGCTGTGGAAGATATGGAGATACAATCTGTTCAAAACAGAAAGGAGAAAGATAAATTGTCTCAGGAAGTATAAGTAAACAAAATTATGTTTGAAATCCCCAGCTGTAAAATCACTGTTTTTTACTGCTTAGCACAGGAAAAAAAGCAATAAACATGAGACACCTGTGCCAACAGAGAGTGATTTTCTTGATCAGTAGACCAACATTTCGCTCCTTTTTTTGTTCCACCTGCTGTCAACTAAAGATGGGACGGGGAGAAAATGTTGCAGTAAATGAGACAGAAGGGGAACATTATTTGTAAAATATTTAAAAACACATATGTTAGATTTATTTTTCTCCTCTGTCTGCATCTTACATGTATATATCACCTTCTAAAAGAGCCGCCTTGCATTCTGTGAATGAAAGCAGGAAAATGATAGTGCGGTATCCTCCTAAGGATAGCAAAAGATTTAGTTTATTCCTCTGGGACCTGTAGGAAGTCGGGAAGGGACTGTGCTTCTGGAAATGTTGGTCCCTCTGTCATTTCAGGATCCTGGGTGGACTGAGTTGAGCTTCTCTGCTTCTCACCCTGGGTTTTGACTGAAAGTAAATTTTTTGCTATCACAGTCCAGTGCCCGCTGGGCCCCCAGGGAGTCAGCAAGCTCCCCAGGCATGGTGATACTTGGACCTTCTCATTTTCATTTTACTTTCGCCTTAGCTTGCAAGAACCAAAAAGTCTACAGAAATAGCTTGGTCCTTGATAAATTAGGAAGGAATAGAGACATGCAGTCATACACAGTATCCTTTTAGATTAGGCCGCTTGAAGTCAAGATGGGGTGGGGCTTCCAAATGGGCTAATAAAGACTTCTTCAGATTTTTCACCTCACACAACCAGATTGCATGTCTTACTGCTAAGAGTGCACCTTTTCCTACACACTGAAGCGTTTAACATACACTGCCTCAGCATCGCTTAATCCCTTCTTACCGTGATCCTGCTTTGCACTTTGTGGAAACATTTATGCTGCTGAATATATGCATGAATTAAAAAGAGCAAGGCCACTGCAGCTGTGACGACCGACAATTGCAGTTTATGGTTAGCTCAGTTCCTGGGCATCTTTGGGACAACTACCTCTGGCCTCTTCCAGCACAGTTCCTGTTGAGAAGAGTCTAGCTTTAGCCAGATTGCATATGAGCCACTTGGCTTCAAGGTCAACGATTGGTCCCAAGTTTTCTTCCGTTTAGCACAGAGAAATAGCTTCTTATGCCACTAATTTGTCATTTCTCACTTTCCTCAAGTTAGCATCCAGGAATTCTTCATTGACCACAATATAACCTGTTCTTTCCAACTTGTCTGACTGCCCAAAGTGACTAATGGGGTCACTTGAATCTTTGTTTTATCTCTAAAGCCATCTGCCATTTTGCATGCTTGTAATATCTTTCAACCTCCTGCGTCTACCTCTAAAAACCTCCTGTACTCCATCCAAAGACTTGCTTTTTTTCACTTTCCAGTCTAGAGACCACCCGAAACTTCTATTTCTCTGCTTACATAAAAAAGGGTTTTTAACAAAATGTTTTGTAAGTGTTGAGACAGCTCATTATCTTTTGGGCTGGAAGGAGAGATGAAACAGCACCAAAGGATTTGCTAGAAATGCTTGTTTGGCTAAGCAATCCTAGCAGACAAGGGTTTTCTGGGTTGGTTAAGTTTGTTTGTTGCATTCTTTTCTTATCCAGCCTTTACTTAGGATGCAGCAGGGGTCTGAAGGAAGTAATTTTCTTCTGGCTGCAGCTGACGTTCTGAAGTAGAGTCCTCCAGTGTCAATTGTCAGGGTGTTTTCTTTGACCAAAGATTTCTGTCAAAAGTCAGGACAATCAGTTTTAGACATGTTCTTGAGTCTTAGATCTTTAATAGTCCTCTTCATTCTCAGGAAGAGAAAGGAAATAATTGTTGAAGGTCAGGAAGATTTGGGAGAAGTTAAATGAGGGAGACTTGTAGTTGAATAATTGGAATTTTTGTTGATATATCTCTTCGGAAGCCCATTCTGCTTGCTGCAGCTTGGCATCTATATCTCTTATTTATCTGGTCTGTGCCTGTTCAGACCATTTTTCTCTTTAGGTTTCTTTGAATGTAAATGGATTTGTATAGCTCAGTCTTCACGCACAAACAGCACGTGGATTATAGACGTGGATAAGTTGCTTGCCTGGAGTTATCCAAACCACAAATTAGGTTGAGAGTATAATTCAGATTGCTTTTATTAAAATTGGTTTCAGTTACTTGTTTTCCACTTCTGTAACTGAAGTAGTTCAGACAAAAAAATACAGTGAAAGTAGGAAGCAAAAGTTCAAGGACAGACGTAGTCACTCTGGGAAGTATCGAAAGCAACTTGGAGGTTTGCATTTCTTTGTGTTTTCTCTCAAAAAATAAACCAGCTTACTTGAAGCTAGGTGGAAGAAGACAACTGGATTTTGAGTGTGTGACCCAATGATCTACTTGCTTTCAAAGTAAACGTAACATCAGAAGTGTGCTAACCTGGAAATTTACCACGATGAGTATGAGTTGCCAGTACCTGAGGTAAGCTGAAATGAAATCTGTTAAGGAAGATGGTTGGCAGCATTGGAAGGGAACCGTTAAAGATAGAGATCAGCATTATAGCAAGATGGCAAAGAAAAATGTGCAATCGTATTTATTCCCCTGAGTTCTGTCTGGGGGTACACTGCAATTTACCTGAGCTGAAACTTGCAGTTGTCAGTTCCATGGAAAAGAGTATGAGTTGCCAGTACCTGAGGTAAGCTGAAATGAAATCTGTTAAGGAAGATGGTTGGCAGCATTGGAAGGGAACCGTTAAAGATAGAGATCAGCATTATAGCAAGATGGCAAAGAAAAATGTGCAATCGTATTTATTCCCCTGAGTTCTGTCTGGGGTACACTGCAATTTGCCTGAGCTGAAACTTGCAGTTGTCAGTTTCATGGAAAATGCTTCTGTCCCAAGAGTTCCAAAAAGGTTCCTGCTTCTGTTCTGGCTCTGATTAACTTATTGCTTCCCTCCAAGTTGAAATCATGCCTTTGTCTGTAAGTTGCAATAGGCTTTATTCTTGAAAAGGCTTTTAAATGCATAACAATCACTAGCAGTGACATATGTTTCACAGCTTTAACCCTGAACAATGCATAGTAAGGAATTTTGAGATACTGTTAGCCAGTGTGTCTGATATATTTCTTGTTACACACAAGCTGTTAAAGCAGAACTCACATTTATCCTAAATGGCTGCTGTGAAGTAAGACAATGCAATTCCTAAATTGGTTCATTAAATTATGTACTGTCTTTACAGATGTAGGGCTGTGGATGTAAACGTATCTTAGCATTTGCAATCTTTCATCAATACTATTTGTTCCGAAGTGTTCTCTCTATTTGAAATATATTTCAGTTTATTCATTCTACTTGGTACAATCATTAACTTTTGACAAACATTCAGTGAAAGCAAGGCATGTATATCCTTCACTTGGTTAATTTTTACTTGTAAATCCAGAAACAGGCTGGAGTTGGGTTTCTCTTTGTTACCTTGGAAACAAATGGAGGCTTGACTTCAAGTAGCTCTACACTTGAAATGAGGGGTGGAGCGTTGATGTTGCAGTTCTTATTATGATGCAGAAAGGGAAGGCAATTCTTGTAGAGATTCTGCCTTATTGCATTTACAAGGATATGGAGTCTAGCTAATCTGATAGAAACCAGGTAGTTTCATGTAACAGGATGAAAGGGAAATGGGAAAATGGCAGTTACACCAAGTCAGTAGCCTTCACCTTCTGAAGTTGAGTTGAGTAACTCATCCTCCTGCAAAGATGAGTGGCCAAACCAGGATAATTGTTGCTGTCAATTTATTTATCTTCCAAATATGGAAAGAAACTGCATTTTTCCTTGCCAGTAATTTCCAGCATCAATGGTATAAATGTGCACCATTTTTACTTGCAGTAATAATATATTTATAGTTTTCCAATCAGTTCATGGACCGAGTTGAGTAAAGTTTCAGCTGTTTCAGGGAATATCTAGTAGATCATTTTTTTGTTCCTACTGCGGCAAGCTTTCCAATGAGAATTTGACCAGTAATCCTCCCCTAATAAGTCATTTGGATAAGAAGTTGTTTTGAATTGTAGTTTGGATAATGAAGATATCAGAATGAGAATGAGGTACATTACATAGGATTTTGTAGTCTAGTTTCTACTGTTATCTTTTGCTTATGTAGTGTGAACAATAATATTGATATATTCCTGTCAAGAAAATTTCAAAGTAGAAAAAATTAAGTTCTGAAATGTTACTACTTTGCTGAATTTTCCATGATAGAATGAGATAAAGGGCCTCTGGGATTTACAGGGATTTGAATTAATCCTCTCTATATTTTGGCTGTAGTGAGAACTATTAATATACCCATTTTACAGTGAATGAAATTAGGTTTTTGTTCCACAATTGTTAATACCTGATCTGTGTGCTACTGGGTGACCCAGGAGTGCCAATTTCATCTGGATGAGGAATGGACAGACAATTGCATTTCTGGCAAATTAACTGGAGCACATATACAGATCTTAGGTTGACCTCGTGCTTTTATGCTGGTTTTATATGGGCAGCAGTGGACAGACAATATTTGAACAGTCCTCAAGCTTACCAGTGTAAAGCTAATTTGTCAAAATCCCCCTTTGAACACATTTGAACCAGCAGCTGGCATTTGCACATGATCAATGGCTTGCATCATGAATGTGTGATGTTTTTGATCTGTCAACGTATTTCAAAGCCGGATTCGCTTTATTATCAAATTGGGTACGTGGGCATAGCTTTTGGCAACCAGTTCATCTTTGGATAAATTTTGTAGGAGTAGGAATAGGGAAGACTGATATCCTGATCCAGTTTTCTGTCTCTAAACATTTTTTCACCGAGGCTTGTAAGCATAGGCTCAACACTGAGCATGTGGATAGGGTTTAAGCAAATGTTTTCTTGAGCCAAATAGTACTAATTTGCTCCTAGCAGCATGATTGATGCAAAGTAATTGATTGGATCATTTTGGATGGATTTTTCTGTTAGTATCCTCCTTCCTAAACTTTCTGATGACCTTCTTTGATTTTATTAGGAGCAATTAAATTAATTTTAGTATGTTCTTGGCATAATGCATATTAGAATCATTGATTGTTCGTGTTTTCCCTAAAATTTGTATTCAATGTAAAAAATTTATGTAATCAGGAAAAACACTGAAAAAGGGAAAAAACCACAATAAGCCAAACAGTAGTAATATTTTAATAGACCTAATCGTAACTCCAATAATTAGGTACACTATAAAAATATTTCTTTTTGTTGCAATAGCACCTTAGATTACTCTTTTTTATTAACACTGTTTGAAATCTGTTGCTCCGATCCTGCAAACCCTTATTCATGAAAGTAGTTTGTATTTGATTGTTCTTTATTTATGAAGACTAGCAGGCTGCTCACAGCGATTTATAAAATCAGTTCCTAATTTACTTTTCACTTTTTATTCTTGCTTCTCAGTATTCTCGTTTCCTTTAGGGTGGATAATGAAAGTAGCCTGCTGTCTGTTTCAGTTAGTTCGAGGTGTTGTCCCCAGCTAGTGTAATTTTATGGTTTACACGTATTAGCACAGCACCGGCATGCTCAGGTTTCCATTTCTGCAGGAACAAGAAAACCAAATAAGCAAACTGTTTCAATTGATTTACTCCGTAAGAACCATCATGACAACATTACAACTGAGATAAATCTGTACATTGAATAAAAAACAAGCACACGTTCCCTCCAACCAAACCCAAACCACCACCAGTTAACGGCAGGGCTCAGTTATGTGAAGTGGGATTTTCTTCTTTATTTTTAGGTTACAGCTTGATGGTATAAACGTTTGAATTTTTCTGTTTTGTTTCCTAACTCTATTACTAATAAACAAGTGGCTGCTAACTAATGAGTGACTTAGTTCCAAGAAAGTTACTACCCATGGAAAGGGTCTTTTGGGACAGCGAGCTCCTCGACCTGGTGCATGGCGGGAGCTCAGCGGTGACTCCCACACATCCCCGATGCTCGAGCTCCATCTCGTCTGTCTGTGTGGTGCGGTGGCAGCAGCTCTCTCCCACCCTGCCAGAGCCGGGTGGTGGGCAATCCGTGCAGCCAGGCAGAGCGCGGCACCACCAGGCCCTCACAACGTTCCTCCCTCGGACCAGCTGCGGTAGGCCTGAGGGGAACAAGACAATATTTTCGGGATGCTTGTGGGACCGGGAGGAGGGGGAACTTGATCGCCCGCCGGCTGGTGGTCACACTTCCACAGCATGTTCGTGAAGTACCGCTGACTAAGGATTTCTCCTGTTGAATCCGTGTTACCAAATGTTGTATGCTTGCCGTTAATCTAAATCAACAAGCCAGTCATTTGTTTCTTGTCATTTCTGGATGGCAAGTTGAAACTGCATAGCAATGACATTGTCCTGTGGCTTTTATAGACCTGCTTCTTTCCCTGCACAATATGGCCTGTTTAATGGGGGGATCCAGGTGAGTTGTGGGGCTTCCCTGCTTTAGGGAAGCTGGCAGGATAGTCCGACCCATGCAGTAGGTATATATAGTGCCATATGGTTGTTTTTAAGAGTCTTTTTTGTTTTTTTCATGATCAGATCCAAACTTCGACCTTTTAACTACTACTGATTTACTTACACAGTATGTTCGATTGATCTACTTACATCTGAGCTCATTAAACACATAAAATGAGCTACAAGCAGAGTAAAATACGGCATTATTGAAACTAACAAAGAGATCAAATTATTATATGACCAATACTGCTCTTTTATCTAGTTCCCTGCAAGGAGAAGCACTTTGGTAGTAGGCATCTGCCAGCACCACTGCGCTGGATTATCCCCCACCCCACACGTATTTTTGGTAAATTAAAAGACAGTTTTGTCTTTTAGGCCAATGAGCATGTTCACAGAAACGCTCAAGCATTGTACAAGCATTAAAACAGCAAAAGCATTTGTGAAAAATCCCAGCATGTGTGGTCTTATATGCATAAAATGCCAGTAGCCAAACTTTCATGAAAAAAGTGTTTTACAGTACTAATACGTGGTTTCCTGTTTTTAATAAAACACAATGGCTTTGTTTATGGTCATAGTCATTAATCCAATTTTAAGAGGTGAGAACATCCCACACTAGAGGTGGTTTAGTTTAGATAATTCCTGTACAAAGCTGGATGCATTTTTTTCCCTTTCATTTTCCTCCATATTTCCAGCTACTTATTGGCTTAGCTGCTCCTGGCAAACTGAGGGATAATTCCTCTGAGTTAGGTGATCCCGTATTATCTACAGCTGTTACGAGGAAACCAAGCATTTAGCATAAGAGATAGATGAATGCGGTAATTTTCTCTCTCTCTCTCTCTTTCTTTCTTTCTTTCCTTCCTTCTTTCCTCCCCCTGCCTCCTTCCATATTTCAATGGTAGCCATAACTAACAGCAATACTGGAAAAAAAGGATCAAAAGTAGATAAACAAGAATGCTGTCTTCAGATCAGCTGTCTTTTGGCTGTTTTAAATGTAAATGATGCACAGTTTATTTTATTTTTTAATCTAATGCTTAAAAAAAAAAAGTTCTGGAAGCCTAGCCAGTGTTCTCCAAACAATTAGTTACATAGATGTCTAATGACAAGCAGACATTTTAACTGATCAGTCATGTACGATATGCATAAACGATCTTCAATATCAGCAAGTCTTCT
>NW_009619117.1:0-41194 GCF_000690535.1 Cariama cristata | reverse complement strand
ATTTTTCTTATTATATATATGTAAATATTTGTATAGCGCATATATATATATATATAAAATTTATAACAAATGGCTTAAAACCGTGCATTAGTTTTTGTGCGTTGACTAAGGTTTCGTAAAAGAGAGTAAGAAATACTGCTGACACCAAATATCATTCATTGCTGACTCTAGAATTCATCTATTGAAACATTTCTTATTTTTTCATGGATCACGTAAAGTTACAACTAGAGATGGGCAAATCATGGTAATGACACTTCCTCTGTTGCATGGTTAAATCCTCAGGAATAGTACTGTTCCCTTTAGATGGATGTGCATAGCTTCAAAGCCACGGACCCACTGTAGTCCTGTGTTTGCACGCTGCAGTGATTGCAAGGAAGAAGTGTTCTGCGCTTGCTGGATAGGAAGCTTTTGGGGCAAAAGATGAATGAGTTGTTAAGGGGCCCATATATAGGGTGAGCCAACTAGCCAGATCTTCTTATAGGAAGATAAAGACAAGCCAAAACTGGTAGCGGAAGTCTGTAGGAGCTTACTTGCCTTTATGGTGTGGAGGAAGGAGTTTATATCTGCTACATGCAGATTTTGAGGGCCTGGCACTGTGTCCTTATCCTCAGGTTTTGTGTGGACTTACAGAGATTTTTGAAAGCACTGTTGCCAAACGCCAAACACCAAATCTATGTGAGCTGCACTTTTAGGTACAATTTTTGATTTTGAAGAATTTTTCCTCCTTTCTTAGATTCAGTTTTTATTTAAGGAAAATCCTAAGCAAGGACATGCCTGGGCAAAAATTATGGAATTTGACCATTAGCCCTGTCTGCCTTGCTTTTCCTGTCTCTGCTGTTAGGTACCCAGTTCCCTTGAGTACTGAAAATTGTGATGAATTAGGTCATATTTACAAAGCACTTTGAAGTTGGAAAGCAGTGAACAATTATTCAGTATTATAACTTTATTTTTTGTTCGTGTGAGATACTTGCTATAAAGCAATGAGTGCAATTTAAAGTTACCATCAAAGACTACAAAGGACATGTGCTCCTTTTTGCTTTGAAAGTGTAATTATCATGTGTTAATATAGTCTAGGAAGTAGGCTATCTTCTCATGCACAGATTCTTTTGAAAAATGGTGGAGAAAGCCAGAAGACCTAATTTCCTGTTTGGATTGCTCTGGGATGTAGGTAGTATAACAATGGGGAAATGTAAGTGGTTACTTACGAGATATGGAAGAAAATACTCTTGTGCTTTAATTCTGCCTCTAGATTTCTGCCATGGTTGTGCATGTTTTAAGAATATTTTTCTTATTCTACGAAGTAAAAATTAGGTATGAATTACAACATGAAAGCGCAGAAAGGAAGACTTTTTAGAGCTTTTTAGGGGAGTCACCATATTTTAGTCCTGCAATTCTAGAGTGCATAGCACAATGGAGTCATGATCTATCTTGCTTGTGATCTTAGATATTCTATTATTATTATTCCTTGTATTAATAACTGTTGATTTAATGGTAAAATAATATTTCTTGCTCGTGCAGATAGTACTAGTAACAGTACCAACTAGTAATAAGGAGCCAAGAGACCTATATAGTGAGAAAATCAAAAAGCATACTTCCAGATGGTAATAAAAATGACAATTTCTGTGGTGTATATATATGCCAATAGTACTTTGCACCTGATGCTGTAACTTATACTCAAAGAAATCTTAACTGTGATACCCAGTGTTTGGATGGCAAAGGTCTATCTGACTACTTCTGAGACAACTGAACGCTCTGTTGGAGCTCTGAAGCCTGATGATTATAGTTTATACAGGTAGCTGAGTAGACTGGGATTAGCACTTTTATGAACAGTGAGACTGTTCAAGAATTCCAATTCAGTTATCTGTACCTTCACCCTGCCCCCCCTCCCCCCAAAAAAAGAGTTTTTCTCTTCCATAAATAAAGACGGAATACGTTTTTAATGGATTTTTTTCATGTTCATAAAATTGAAATTGCAAATCATTGTAAGCCTGTTAAAAAAACCCAACATAACAAATCTACAACAAAACCCCTCAACTCTAAAGTATACTATCGGATTAGGTGTGCTGATACCTTCCTTCTTTTGAGTGAGTTATTTAGACAGGGACACTCCGAAGAGAATTTATTATTTAGTAGATGTAGAAGTAGTGTGCTGAAGAAACAGCTTTTATTGTTGGGTATCTTTTGCTTGTACCTTTCTTCCAGAGTTTTGTACCCAGGATATGAATATTTCAGAGAATCACAGAATCACAGAATTGTTGAGGTCGGAAGTGAGCTCTGGAGGTCACCTGGTCCGAGCCTCCTGCTCAAGCAGGACCACCCAGAGCTGGTTGCCCAGGACCATGTCCTGGTAGGTTTTGAATATCTTCAAGGATGGAGACTCCACAACCTCCCTGGGCAACCTGTGCCAGTGATCGGGCAACCTTGCAGTAAGAGAAGTTTTTCCTGATGTTCAGCGGGAACCTTCTGTGTTTCAGTGTGTGCCCATTGCCTCTGGTCCTGCACCGGTGAAAAGAGCTAGGCTCTGTTCTCCTTGCATCCTCCCTTCAGGTAGGTGCACACATTAACATGATCCCCCCTGAGCCTTGTCTTCTCCTGGATAAATAGTCCTGGCTCTCTCAGGCTTTCCTCATGGGGAGATGCTCCAGTCCTTTAAACGACTTTGTGGCCCTTTGTTGGACTCATTCCATTACGTCCATGTCTGTCTTGTACTGGGAGCCCACAACTGGACATAGTACAGTTTGATCTCATGGTTTTGTTTCCTGTAGCTTTTGGTAACTTAAAATCAACATTGTTCAAAATATGAACTTTTGCAGTAGTCTAGATGAAGCTTTTTTCTGCTTGGGGGTTTTGTTGCAGCTGTTTGTCTTTAATAAAAACATTTGCCATATTTGTAGCATTTGAATACCACAAAAGACAATTACATTGATTCTACTAGCAAAACATGGGAGCACATTGTATCATTGATTTTGCATGTAATGAGGTTACAATGGATAATTGAAAGGAGAATTTGGCCCATTGCTTCTGAAACTTAATTTTCTTCCTCCCAAACCTGTCTAGGCAGACCAGCTGGCTCCAGGCAGGACCTATTTAAGTGCAGAAATAGTATTAAGCCACCTTAATGTGACAAATGGCAAAAAGCACTTTGTAAAAATTTCATTCAGAAACAAAAGACTGAATTGTTGAGTGAGCTTGTGGGGAAGAGAGGTCACAAGTGAGTAGAATTTTATATCATCTCCAAAGAGCTAACAAAAACCAAGTTGGAGATCTGGGATAAGAAGAGGAAAAAAATGCAAAGATTTTCTAGTTAAAACTGACCAAATTACTGTCTTTTAAGTGTTAAATAGTATAAAAATTAAATTTTGATTTGATTCAAATAAATATTCTGCAGCCACCATTGGTTATGCTTTCAGCTACCCTCTGACAAGATGCTAATTTTCCTCATCCGTCTTTACGAGATCTCTTGAAGAATGGACTCCACTGAACTAATGCACTTACTTTTTTAGTGACAGCTGCCAAGGTGCTGTCAAACCCAGCTGTCTCATTATTCCTCTTTCATTACATTTTCTTGTTATTCCTTGTACATAGGAGAAGAACCATATTAAAGCATTCCCTGTGACTCTGTTATAATTGCACCCTCTGTTAGTAATTGCTCATCCATTCAAAAGCTTTGCTGCAATATTTTGAAACAAATTGACATCATTCTAGTTCTGCAGTTAATCTGCTATTCAGAAAGGCATAGCAGGGGGATGTCTTATTGCTGTACTTTCTATGCCTGGGTACTTTGGAAGGAAAATTAGCTTTGGAGATGCTGTTTGAACATTTTAATGAAACCATTATACCTAAGAGACTGTAATTTCTAGATTTCAGTCTGATACCAACTACCCCTGTTTATAGAATACTGTTATGCTCTGGTTGTGCACTTCTTGATTTCACATTACCTATTGTACATTTTTGTCTTCAGTGTGCATAGGAAGTTTGAAATTTTATTACATGAAGTGATAGAAATGCATGAAGACATTTAACTGTCATACTGACAACTTGTGTGGAAACACTAATGGAGATACATTATGCAAAGCAATTTCTCTGAAATGTGATGGTCAGGTTTTTGTAGAATAGCTTGCTTTGATGTTGTAGCATGTCAGAAAAATCATGTATATCACTAAATTGAAAGAACAAAAGACATATACTGTCTCCTCTGTAACAGAAGATCCCATTCCCCTCCTGAGTATAACTCTTCACATGGAAATTATAAAGGGTTTGCCGGAAATACAGCATTGCAAAACGTGGAAGCAGCCTTAAGTATCAGGAAACGTTTACCTCCATATTCGTGTTTAGGAGCAATAAGTATCATTGACAAAAAACAACTTTGACTTGAATTATAACATAATCTCTTTGCATGACTGTGAAGAGTGAGACAAGTACTGACAAATGAATGTGAATGATAATTTTTCCAGACAGCACGTAAGCAGCATTTTGACAGTTAAGGATAACCACTATTTAAAAAAGCATTTTCTGCCAACTCTTGATTTGAAAGTGAATGCAGTTTGAAAATTTAATATTTCCCTGCTCTGCTTCATACCCTGACAACGAAAGTGTAGTATGACTTGCTTGTAGTTTTGTCTTCTAAGCTAATGGGGTATTGTCAAGGCTGGAAAAATTAAAATTATTCTTCACAGTGAGGTTTTTTTTTCTTTACCATCATGAAGATTCACATTGCATTTCTAACCACTGCTTTCCATTTTGTGAAAAACTTTCTTCTTACAAGGCCCAAGAAAATAGGGAAGAAAATACGCTATATTCCAGGATTGCGACCATCTTCTCCCCTCAGTTTCATCTACTGAAGGCAAAATATCAAGAAGCTCAAACAAATTTGAAGGGTTTTCAAAAACAAATTGGCGTGTCACATAGTAATACAGTCACGCCATCAACTTCTTTCTTTCCTCACACATCAAAACATACGGCTCTCAGAGTATGTCTTTGCCATTCTGTAAGAAGAGTCAATAGAAAGCTTGTAAACTAGTATTTAATTTCTGGAAATCAGAGTTATCCGTCTACTGTATTTAGTCTTAGAAACAGCTGTATTTATTACCATTGTTTGTCCCAGAAAAATATGAGTATTCTGACTGTGGGGCCAAGATGGTTTATTTTTCTTCCTAAGTCTTCCTTTATCAATATGATTTTGGCAGCCACTGATTGTTGTTTACTGCTATGATTTTCAACACTCTTGTATAACTTTTTAAATTACTGTAAATATCACATGCTTTTCATCAGGAGTTTTTTTATGGATCATTAAAATAAGGAAGGTATCCTTGGACAATTGAGTGGTGATCCTTCTAGACAATGTTGTGAGAAGTATGAAGAAAAGGCAGAGTTTTAGATATTTAGGTTGGATTATGATTTTTTTTTTTCTTTGTAAAGATATATCTTTGTAGGTCTGTTTTCTTTGACTGTGTCTGTTTTACAGAAAGTAGCACTCTGATTTTCTGGAACTGAGTTATTTAAAAGGTACAGAGATTTTAGGCTTTAATAGTCAATGTTGTGAGAAGTATGAAGAAAAGGCAGTTTTAGATAATTAGGTTGGATTTTGGTTTTTTTTTTTTTTCTTTGTAAAGATATATCTTTGTAGGTCTGTTTTCTTTGACTGTGTCTGTTTTACAGAAAGTAGCACTCATTTTCTGGAACTGAGTTATTTAAAAGGTGCAGAGATTTTAGGGTTTAATAGTTGCTCGTAACTATTCAGCTTTACCTTTTGTAGTAAAGATACCACATAGAAAAGTATTTGCTTGAAAAAAGGTGTTAGAAATCATCTTCAGACTATTTGATCTTTGATGAAAACCTTTACTTAAGTTTGAGGCTGAACTCCTACAGGACCAAGTGAATAAAGTGCTAAATAATTTACATGGAGAACTCTGTAATGATTTCTGTCATAAAAAAATGAGGCCAATTTTGATTAATATCAGTGGAACAACACAAATTAATTTCAGCCAATTTATTATCACTGTAATGCAGAGTATCTTCTAAAAGATTTGACATTTTATTCAATATATCTGCATTTGCATTTATTTTCTTAAAATTGACAGGATTCTGGGCCATTCTTCTAGAAAGACTCTTCCTAGCAATGTTTATACATCTCTGGAAAGGACTGTCTTTCACAATAGTCAAAATTACTGGGTTTCATTCAATTGTTTGCAAATCTACAATGAATTTGCAACCTTTCCATAATTGCTTTGCGGGAAACAGAACTCAGATCAGGAAACCATTCATTTTTGAAAATTGTATCTATAATTTGTATAATTGCATTTTTCACAGAGATTGGTTTGGCTATGTGACTTTTGAAAGAAGGACTGTATTTAGATATTTCTTTAACTTTTTTTCATTTTGAAAATTTATAATAAGTACAAAACTTTCTGCAGTGAAACAAATGTATGCTGTAACTAAAAAGTACACTCAGAGTTCACTCTTCAAGTTTTCTTTCTTATACCTGGATATCTGAATTTATAATACGTTTCATTAGGCATGAGTGACTTGAACTGTAGTTCCAGTAGAAATTGATTCAGATATTAACTATATGTGCCTTAGATATCTTGCTACTAGTGAAAACCTATTTAGCTGGAAAAAACTGTGAAGCAGTAGAAGGAAAAAGAATAAACCCACAGCACAGCACTGAAACTTTAATTTGTTCTGTTAAAAAGACACAATAATTAAGACATAAACCACAGACTACTCTGAGAATATTGACTATAGAGTCAACTAATTTAACCTTATTGCAGTCACATAATTAGTATTGATAGAAATGTCTTCGAATTCCACTTATTTCACTTTTTACAGTTTCTGGCAAACCATTCTTTTTTGGATATTAGCTTAGTCAAGGCAGTATGACTTGAAATTATCACACCTAAAGCCCACCACCCTGGTCTTTAGGACGACAGTGTTTTACTCTGCATTTAGAATGGATGTGCTAGAAATTACTTACGATATTTCACTGTTACTAAGCAGAGCTTTGTATTTCGTAAGTATGTCTGATGTACGTTTATCAGTAACGTCTCTTTAAAGTTAGAGTTAGTTGTTGATTGGAGTCCACCTCCAAACATGGCCTCTACCTCCCTCCGTCATGGAAACAGAGTAGGTGCTTCCCAAAGTACTGCACATTTATAATTCCTTTTAGTTCTGGGGCTACACAGGAACTCTGAGAATGAAGCCCAAATTCGTTACCACAATCTTGAAGCAGATGTATATATTGAATTTTCCATGCAGTCCTTCCTGTATATCGGGATGCTTCCTGCAAATATTATACCTTCACCTCTAATATTGCTCTGAAGCAGAGAGGTTTGTATGCGTGCATACATACATGTATACATACATAC
Source organism: Cariama cristata (assembly GCF_000690535.1). Lineage (NCBI taxonomy): Eukaryota > Metazoa > Chordata > Aves > Cariamiformes > Cariamidae > Cariama > Cariama cristata. The sequence continues at coordinate 33,830 of NW_009619117.1, read as the reverse complement.
ACACACTCTGAAGTAAAAGCTTCATGACATAAAGTACTCTTGGTTCCAGAAAAGGTAAATACTTGTTTGAGGAAAGAAAGAGCCGAGAAGGAAAATGTTTCCCACGTCCCCTGTAACGAGGCATAGAAAATGACTTTAATTAGTCTAATCATCAGTACAGTCTCTTCACTGACAACAGAATGCTCCCTGACCCGTCTTTGCTTATCCTCTGTGAAAATGGCAGCCTAGCTGCTGGTATCTGCACTGTTCTTTAGCAGGCTAAACCGAGGTGGCCTATAAATCCTATTTATCATTACTTTCTGGCAGGTAATGTCATAGTCTTTCATAGAAGGACTTTATGATTATGTAATTTCATTCCAGAAACATATGGGACTCGCCGGACTGGGTCTGGCGCAGTACAAATCAAGTCTATCCAAAAAAGGATATGTGTGCTTGGATCTGTGGTATGTGGCAGTGTAAAATCAAATTTTCTAATCTGTAATTCCTTGAGTTATCTCAAACCAAACTTGACTTTAGGCTTTTACTCTTATAAAAAGTTTTTGAGGAAAATATGCACTTTTATATAGGTACTTTCTTTACTTTTCATAAACAACGTATTTATAACTATCCATGCAACTATTAGAGTGGGCAACAGGTATCTTTTCTGTTATATGGTCAGATGCACAAAATTCTTGCTGATTACACCCCAGACCTTTCAGAATATTTTGAAAGCTTCTCAGCTCTACAGACGCAAAGAATTCATGATACTATGAATCATATTAATTCATGAGGTTTTAGCATGCCTGTTTTATAATGCTTGTAGTTTTGTAACAATGAGGACACAATTGTTTCTTTAATTAGGATTAATTTATTGATGGAATTCCTACCTGCTCCTGGACTGTTTTAGGCAAATGTCAAGGTTAAATGTTGCACAATGTTTTATGCTATGCAGACGTTCCTTGAAAATACAGCAAGGTTCTCATCATATTATTTCTTGAAACCATTCTATTTTTTTTTCTGCCCAAAACAATATCTTTACATTTAAATAATTGGCATTTAGTACTGGTGCTGTTTGAGTGGCCATAAATCAACAGCTAACTAGAGTAAAAAAGTTGTGCTTAGACTTACCAGTGAGGCCGTTGAACATAAATTTCATAAGCATATTAATTTGTCTATCAGAAGAAAACAGGAATGTGGGCAGATATACTGGAAAATTAGTGAATGAAGATATGACATTGTGGGAAATTTGGAGGAAATGTTATGTGTGCTAAGTCACTATAAAAACATCATTTTGAGAGTCTTCACACAGACAGTGTGGAGTAATGAATAGTGAAAGGTATCATCATTTATTCATCAAACATATAGCATCCAAGGCTGTAACAGACCAATAAGGATTTCTGCTGTAATGCCTCCAAAGAGAGTCTTGTGATTGGTATTGAGTTGTGTGATTGCTTGGTCATCTGGAGCAACCTGCCCAGAATTAATATATTACTGAAATTAAGGTGAGGCTTCTCTTCATGGACTGGATTAGGGGGAAAGCAGTTGGGAAGAATAATGAGAGTTCATCCTATAGCTGAGCACGAATAATGTCATAAATAATGCAATCAATTAGTGACTGTGTCAGATGAAGACCACCTGAAGCACTGGAACTTGAGATACTAATCTGATAGTTGGAAGGTATGGAGGAACAGTCTCAAAGGCAAGAGGAATGGCAAAGATAGATCATAGAATCACAGAATCATAGAATCATTATGGTTGGGAGAGACCTCAAAGATCATCAAGTCCAACCGTATACCCGATGCCACCATGCTTGCTAAAACCACTAAACCATGTCTTGAAGCACCACACCTAAATGTTTTTTGAACGCCTCCAGGGATGGTGACTCCACCACCTCCCTGGGGAGCCCGTTCCAATGCCTAACGACTCTTACAGTGAAGAAGTTCTTCCTAATATCCAACCTGAACCTCCCCTTGCGCAACTTGAGACCGTTTCCTCTTGTCCAGCACTGTCTGCAAGTACAGGAGGAGCATAAGTGTTACCAGGGTCGAGCTCAAGCTGAACAGGATTGCTTCAATGTATAGCAGATATGTGGTATATGTATGTCAGATATGGAATCCTAGAGACATTAATATATAAATGATAGCAGGTAAACCTCTGATATGGAAATCTTAAGCTTACACTTTTAGAGATGCCGAGTATCTGATAACAACACTGGGGGTAGTTAGGGTTCTGTGTGCAATTTTTAAGAACAGTAGTGTTACTGGTAGCACTGAAATCAGTAGGAGATCTGCCATTGACATTAGCGACACCAAGTTAACACCACTGCAGTCTGACTCTGTATTAAATCAGTTACCATGGATATGCATTCAGCAATCAGGCTGTTCATATAAGCAGAACTAGCAATCTGGCAAAATGAGACAATAGTTCATTGGAAATCATAGAATCATAGAATAGTTTGGTTGGAAGGCACCTTAAAGATCATCCAGTTCCACCCCCCCTGCCATGGGCAGGGACACCTTCCACCAGACCAGGTTGCTCAAAGCCCCATCCAACCTGGCCTTGAACATTTCCAGGGATGGGGCATCCACAGCTTCTCTGGGCAACCTGCGCCACTGCCTCACCACCCTCACCAGGAAGAATTTCTTCCTGATAGCTAATCTAAATCCTCCCTTTTCCAGTTTAAAACCATTGCCCCTTGTCCTATCATTCCATGCCCTTGTAAAAAGTCCCTCCCCAGCTTTCTGGTCAGCCCCTTTAGGTACTGGAAGGCTGCTCTAAGGCCTCCCCAGAGCCTTCTCTTCTCCAGGCTGAACAACCCCAACTCTCTCAGGTTGTCCTCATAGGAGAGGTGCGCCAGCCAAAAAAGCAAAAGCAAGAAGGAAAAGAACCTTCTCCCCTCCCCGAAACAAACAAAAAAAACCACCAAAAAAGCAAAGTGTTTTAGTCTCAGGATGGGGTTGACTTTGTTACTGCTAAAAGGATGTGAACTCAGATTACAAGGAAGTGCAGGTGCCTAACCTTTTTCCAGTTAAGGACTTAAATGACTTTAGAGATCTGAGTCAAATAAGTGTTCAGTTAGACACTTGGGATCATTTTGTTGTGATTTCGTAAACTAATGACATAAGCAAACTACAGATTCCATCATACCAGCTCAGTGAAAGTAGGACAAGCAAAAAGAGATAGGACAAGACTTTCCTTGTTTTCCCATACCATGAACAGGCTCAGGGATGATATGGTATGTGCTAACTATGTGGTAACTTCCCTACGCGATAGCTGCTATTGCAGTAATTCTTGCATTGCTCCAGAGATTCCTGGTTCTGCCTTACCTATACAAAAGCCTTGAAACTCCCCACAATTCAGGACCATTACAGTCCTATACATTGCTATAGGAGGGCAAGACTGGAATTTCTGGTGGAAAACTTATACACTGTTCTTAAAAAAGCCATTATATGCAGCCCTTTAAAAATGCTTGTTTATTAAAAAAGTTAATGTTAATCATGTTTTGGAATGGGCAGACTCTGAAGTGATTCATAATGTGTATAAAATGATAATTGACAGAGAAATCAAGCAGACCATGGGGAAGAAACAGAAGAATAAATGTCAAAAACAATGACGAGATTGTGGAACATTAATACAAATGAAAAGGGGAAAATATCCACAGAAAAAAATGAAACATTATGTTCTGAAATACTTAACTGAATGATTGTCCTAATGAAAGGAAAAACAGATTTATTAAAAAAAAAAAACCCAACTTTACAATTTGGTTATTAATCAAATTAACCTTTAGCTGCTATGCAACAAATAAGAGCGCACAGGCAGGGACACGTATTCCCCCGCAGGTGCGGCTCACGCCATCTGCGCAATCTCCGCGCACACTTCAGGTCGGGGAGCGGAGAAGGCCAGCGTACAGCATCAGTTGTGTCCGGGTAGGGCGGAGGGGAAGTGAGGGGCGGTGGCTGCAGCAAATGGCTTCACTGCCATTAGAGTGCCTGGGGAGGTACGGGGGCAGGATACCCTTCCTCCTGTGCCGTGCAGCAGTGTGTAACCCCATGGATAAAGCTGAGTCTTGTCTTGGAGTGTAATTGACACTTAGGCCTAGGATTTGAGCCTCATTTTCAAAGCAAAGGAATTTTGGGAGAAAAGGCTTTCCCAACAGTCACCTTTTCTACATTGTTCACTTTAAAGAGTTGCTACTAGCCAGGATGATTGAGAGTCATTTGGAAGGGGAATGCGATATTTTGAAAACTGTAATTCTCCACAGGGGAAAAAGAAATGATTTTGCAAAATTCCTGCCATATTCTGTTGTGTTAGGTATGATCGGTGGACAGAAGTTGCCCATGAGCCAGCAATGTGCCCTCGTGGCCAAGAAGGACAATGGTATCTTGGGTTGCATGGTTCGTGTGACGTTGTCCTCCCCCTCTACTCTCCCCTGGTGAGGCCACATCTGGAGTGCTGTGTCCAGTTCTGGGCTCCCCAGTTCCAGAAAGACAAGGAACTACTGGAGAGAGTCCAGCGGAGGGCAAGGAAGATGATGAGGGGACTGGAGCATCTCCCTGATGAGGAAAGGCTGAGGGAGCTGGGTCTGTTCGGCCTGGAGAAGAGAAGACTGAGAGGGGATCTCATCAATGCTTATAAATACCTTAAGGGTGGGTGTCAAGGGGATGGGGCCAGGCTCTTTTCAGTGGTGCCTAGTGACAGGTTAAGGGGCAACAGGCACAACCTGAAACTCAAGAAGTTCTATCTGAACATGAAGAAGAACTTCTGTACTTTGAGGGTGGCAGAGCACTGGCACAGGCTGCCCAGAGAGGTTGTGGAGTCTCCTTGTCTGGAGATATTCGAAATCCACCTGGATGTGATCCTGTGCAACTTGGTGTGGGTGAACCTGCTTTGGCAGGGGGGTTGGACTGGGTGATCTCCAGAGGTCCCTTCCAACCCCAACCAGTCTGTGATTCTGTTATTTGTTACTATTCAGGGTCTACACTGGTTTATTCTTAGCTGATGTCCCTGGCTAGAGTGCACCTCCCAGGTGCACTATCTTTTTTCTGATACAGCCCATGAGAGCTGCATGCAGGAGACACGTCGGGAATTGTTAAGAAAAGAACAGAACTGAAGATGAAGCTAATAGGAAATACTTCAGTAGCTAGGCATGTATGATACAATATTAAAATGAACGTAAAGGAAGTATTCTGATGAAGAACATAAGAGACAGTAAACATGCCACAAAGACATGCCATTGTTAATAATGTTATTTTTAGGAGCTGGTTCTTTTTGCTTTCTCTTTTCTGAGGTAGTAGGGTAGTAGAGTAGCATCCCATTCAAAGCATCGAAAAATTCTGGTAGAATTAAAACTGCAATACATAGTGAACGCTGTGAGATGTTCTGAAGAACCAGATTTTGAGATTAGTTTGCTTTCTTGCTCAGATATGAACACAGACACAGACACTCTTGTGCATCTTAATGGTGTAGCTCTGGGAAAACTGTTATTCAGACAAGACTCTTAGGTGATAGGGAAGAAAATGAATATATACCGCTGTAATTGAAAGTCGATTACCCTGAATTGTAGAGTAAGGGAAGAAAAGAAGATTATTTTTCTGACTAGCTTCCCAAAGCTATTTCTTCCCTCTTAAGCAAGCACTAATTTTTGGCAGAGATTTTCACAAGGTCTTTTAGGAAATCCTTGTGGCATACAGTTTTAGCCTCCAATTTGATTTGATTTGATTTGATTTTCCATTTGATTTTCCTCTGCCAGCATTTACCTCTGAATTACAGGGTTCACATGAATCCTTCTCAAGCTAGCACACTGGTCACGAGATTTTGTTGATGTTGTTGTGTCCTTTACTTTCAGGGTTAAACCAAACCCTAAAGAAGGTGCAAAGGTGCATCCAAAGGTACATCCACATGTGTGTATCACAGACTCACATACACCCATAGAGACAGAGTAAAAATTGCCTTGTCAAAAGAGCTGGTAACGAAGCAGCCATATAAAGTCATGTATAGCTACGTGGTAATGTAGACAGGGCCAATGTATTTAAAATGAAAGAAATTGTTAATGTACTACTGTGTGCTTGAAATAGATATACACTGACATGCAAATGAGATTCTAAGCCAGCTGATTGGCTGAAAGCTAAGGAAAATAATCTGTCATGCACTGCGCTTTGCCACTATCTTTAGATAGGCTTAATTTTAAGCACTTTCCAAATGTTTCAGTCTTTTTACAAATATTTCTATGCTGTATTTACTTTTGTACTGTTATTTTCTACTGGGATAGAATTAATTTTCTTATAGTAGTTTGTAGGGTGCTATGTTTTGGATTTGTGATCAAAACAGTGTTGATAACACCATCATCAACAATAGGCAAAGCTTTACTTTACCTATTTATCTCTTTATCTCAACCTTTTTTTAGTTTTTTTTTTAAATATTTATCTCAACCCGGGAGATTTCTCATTTTTACCCTTCTGATTCTCTCCCCCACCCTATATGGGGGGAGTGAGCGAGGAGCTGAGTGGGGCTTAGCAGCCCAATGTATTAAACCATGACAACTTTGTAAATAATTCATGGTATTTACTAGGCTGCTAGAATGAAATAAACTAAAGCAGTATTTCAGAACAAGTTCAATGTTACTTTGACTTGTAAACAATGCAATTAAGACATTCACCACTGCTTCTAAGAGGCAAAAAGATATCCTTTCTTATTATTTAACAGATAAGCAAATTAATATGGAGTTCTTGCTCACATTTACTTTTTCCTCTGGAAAATGCAGGTCTTTTGAAAATATACATGCAAAACCTAAACTAGCAGAATTGTCTGCTTTGACGCTTTAAATTCCACTGTCTTGTTGGAATGACTTGGTGATTTAAGTGCTTTGCAGCTTTGTCCATACAAGTTGTTTTGCCTTTCTGCCTGATCAAACGTTTGTATCCTCTGCATAACTACAGTACCACAAGTACCTTGACCTACTGGAACTGGAAAAGTGATGTGCAGGAGAACAGTACAAGCTAGAAAATACCTTCATTGTGGTTATTTTAAAAAAAAGTGTGCTTTTTCAGTGGTATTTTGGACTGTCTAATTTTTGTGGTGTGGTGAAAATCTGCAAATTCCAATTAACACAAAGGGAAAAAAAGATGAAATATTTGAGAATAGAACTCTCTGTTTAATTCTGGCGTCTCAGCTAGTGAGTTTCCTGTAAATTAATGGTTGGCATATTGAGTTGATCTTAAAATGGACTGCAGACTATTTTTATTTCATGCTGGCAGTATTATCGGTAAAGGTCTAGTACGCCTGCTGCAATATTATTCAGTGTTAAAGTGTGAGCAAATACTTGCATAACTGTGATCTGAAGTTTGGGTTTTAGGTTTCTATCCATGCAGCAAATGCTATTGTGGTAAAAATGACAGCTTTTCCATGTTCGCAGATTTTTATGGTTGCTCTGTTCTTCTTGTCCATATGTAAATGTTGTGAGTGCCAAGCAGGATTAACTAACTGAGTTAGAACTGGATGAAAGCCCAATTACCTGGTGCCTCCGTGAAGCTAAGACAACAAAATCAAACCAAATCAACAAGTAAAATTCTCAACCCACTATTTCACATTAACTTTGTTGGTCAGGATCTTTCTTTTATATCAGTTTTTGGATATGTTGTTAGTGATATTTGATGAACAGCTACACCACATAAACTTAGAGGTTATTGATCAGTGCTAGGTTTGTCTGGAAACTAATACACGTAAGTGACAGTGAAAACTTTGCCTGCAGGCAGCATGCTGGAACAGAAGAAGTGCACTTCTGTTGAGGTGTTCTTCAGTAGACTCTTGACAATGTATAACGTATTGCCTTAAGTTACCTTTAATTCATTGGGAAAGCATTTAAATAAGTGCCTTGACTGTAGGCAGTCCTAGTCATTTCATAGTTTCCACTGAATCACTTGATGCCTTTAACATTTGGGAATATGTCTCCTAATTACTACAATAGAATAACTAGAAAATTTATTAATACATTTTTAAAGGAGATTGGAGTTGGTTTTCTCACCTTCTAAAAAAATCTGAAGCCCAGTTTTTCATATTGAACAAAATGATGTTGATCTCACTGGATAGGACATTGTAGACATAGCTAGTTTAAGATTTTTAGCTTATTATTACATTATTTGTCTTGTGTTCCTTAATGGCCCTCTTCATAGATTCAGAAACCGCAGGGCTAGGTGCTTTTGTATATTATTGCCTCTTTTTTCAGTATTGTTACTCTAAATCAAAATCAGAGTAGTAGTCAAACTACCTGTTTTACCTGGAGCCGTACAACCATTACAAGAAAGTAAATTATTAAATTACTATCAACTATTAAATTACTATCAGTTTTTATAGAATATCAACCTCCTATTTTATAATTGTGTATAATGTTTTTCAAACTTCTAAAATGACAAATAGATAGCATAAACATTTATAGTACATTATTGGAATATTTTCAAATGCATTTTAAATATGATAAATTATTTTATACATGAGACATAGGTCTCTATATCAGAGTCTCAAAGTAAAAGCTGATAAATTAGGCTACATAACTGTAAAGTAGGTTGTCGGTAGTACAAGACAAAGAATATGGGAAGCAAGTACATTTTGTTAAGCAGAAGAAGTAAGCCCGTAGATGTAGCGAAAGGAACGATAGAGAGGAGAAAGGAAGCTGTGGGAAGAACATGGTATAGAAAAGCTGAATGATTTACCTGTATTTTATGACACCTATTTGGATTTTAAGAGGTTGCTTATGGTAGTCCAGAATGGAATCTGTGTATTTTATGAGAAGTAGCAACACCATTCCAGTTTCAGCATGCTAAACAATTCCCACCTTCAAATTTAGATGGGTACATATGTTAATTTACAACCATTTAAGTACACAGCAGTAATGAGGTTCCTGCTAGGTTAATTTGTGTCATATTCAGTGTAAACACTTGATATCTGCTGGTAATCATTGTGTAAAAGCCTGATTAACAGCATGATATTTCTCATGAAAGTTTGTTAATTATCTAGGGAAAAGATGGTCATTAACACCTTATTTGGTGTTTCCTTGAAGTAAGCAGAACATACTCCTGAAAAGGAAGAAAAAAAACAGTTCAGGAACATGTCTGTTGCAATATCACTAAAAATGAGCCAGAAAGAGACTTTAATAGCATGGTGTGAGCTGGCTGAAACAGCTGGCTGTGCATCTAGATTGCATTCACATTGTTTTTTACCTTGGTTGTGTCATATGGTAAGAGGTAAGGCAAAAAAATATCTGAGAGTCACTTTTCTAGATCAGTTACTAAAAAAAAAGTGTGCAAAGATGGCTTTCCAATATATGTAAATCCTATCAACTAAATCTGGATGAAAGCACTCTGTGAAAATGTATTTGCAGTTTAAATGGTTGCGTGTGCTTTCTGGTTTTGTAGTGGATTGATGATACTCTCTTCAGACTTGACTTTTCCCCACTGAACTCAGTGAACATTTTCCTGTTGATTTTAACTGGAAAATACTAGACTTGCTAGCATGACTGCCCTTGTGGAACATTTGACTGAAAACAATTAAATACTGTAATTTCAATTAAAAAGTTGTGTTGAAAATATTGGGTTTTTTTTACCTTAACAGACACTCAGTGCTTTGAACTGGAAAACACATGAAATACATTTGAGAGACATTTCAGCGATGCTATTATTGATATTTTGTTGTAAAATACTATTTTTTACAACAGATTGTTATTGTCTGTGATGCAGTAACTAGTGAAAGACTGCGATTCTAACTGGCATTCTCCATTTGGATTAAGGCAGAAAACCTGGACGCAACTGTATTATACTATTTGTAGAGAAAAACATAAAAAATCTTTTGTAATGCTGAAATAACTTTAAATACCTGCACTTGAAACATTTAGTTTTAAAGTCGCTTTTGATGAATGGGAATGTCATTCCTTGATAGAAGGGCTTTCCCAAAATGTCTCAGAGCTCCATTTGTATTTAGTCATGCAGAAGTGATGAAACTGTCATCCAGTCCCAGAGCAGAGAGTGAACATTTACAGAAGAGCTGAGAGGCAGGAAATTATTTGCTAAGAAGAAAAGAAACATGAGCCCATTGTGGTAGGAGGGTGCATAGACAAGGGGAGAACTGGAAGAGGAAAATTTTTAAACTATGTTAGTGAAGGAACAGTGATTTAATTCCTTGATCTTCCCCGCACTTAATCAAAAGTTCTAAATGAGGTTATAAAGGCAGTGACAGTGCATTGACAGACACAGGTCCATCTCAAAAGTTGGTAAAATTATCATAGTGACCACTTATGGTCCCGGGCTTGATGCTACCCAGGGAAGATACAGACCTTTTGGTGATTACTTTCTCCATATAGAAAAATGGGAAATATTGGAGGATGTCAAAATGCCATCATCCTGACCATCTGAAAGAGGAAAAGATAAAATCAGACTACAGAAACTACTGTGTAATGTTCTTGTGATGATTTCTGGCAAAATCCTGGCCAGATTTCCCTTTGATTGCTTTCCATGTTGTCGTGGTTGAACCCCAGCAGGCAGTGAAGCCCCACACAGCCACTTGCTCACTCCCCACCAGTGAGATAGGGAGGAGAGAATCAGAAGGGTAAAAGTGAGAAAATTCCTGGCTTGAGATAAAGACAGTTTAATGGGTAAAGCAAAAGCTATACACGCAAGCAAAGCAAACTGAGGAATTCATTTCCCACTTCCCATGGGCAGGCAGAGGTTCAGCCATCTCCAGGAAAGCAGAGCTCCGTCATGTGTAACGGTGACTTGGGGAGACAAATGCCATCACTCCCAACATGTCCCCATCTTCCTTCTTCTTCCCTGGCCTCCTCATCCATGCAGGCAGCCGCCCTGGGGCCCACAAGATGGCAACCGCGCCGAGCGCCAGCACTGCATGTCCTGATTTGGCCAAAACAGGACTCCTGTTACATCATCTATTGCGTTCTGCCTGAGGCACATGCTGGGACTTCAGAACCAGTGATGTGCATGTGAAGCGTTATTGAGTATCTTGTCAGCAGCAAAAAAAAATGTAGACAACACGCTGACAAAAGCACCCAACACTGTGGGCAGACCTAGCTAAAAGCATGGAAGTTTTATTGCCCAGGGGACTTTATTGATGTCTTGAACTTGTTCCTTGCGATTGTGATGCTTGCTGGGGGTTATGCATGAAGGCTGGAAAGCACTTAAAAGTCAGTGTAGCTCGCTGTATGAAAGAATGAGTATGTTGTTTAGGAGAAGAGATGCACAGACACCTGTGAAATTGATCTCAGCAGCTGGAAGACTGACAGTAGAGTGGTGTAAAGCATTTGGAATAGGAGTAGCTAAATTTCAGAAGCAAGGTGAAGCTAATATTCAGCGGAGTCAAAAATATCAAGTGCAGCTGGCAGTAATTCCAGTCTCCTTCCATTACCTGCATAACCAGTGGACAGATTTCTTTCTTTGAACTCTTTTAGCTTGAAGGATGATGCCGTTGGCGTAATTTTCTTAGATTATGAAAGACAATGAGAGTGTGACAAAAAACCATGCATGTCATTTAAAGGATGATTGAATGACATTCAGGGGGTATGGAAAGCGAAGAAAATACAAGTCCTACAAGCATCTGTTAGTCTATGTGAGTAGTTTCTTCTAATATAAGACTTCAGTGGAGAAACTCATAGCAGCAAGGGACGAGGAATATTTCCAGAGAGACAATGCAAGTCTAGATAGTAGAAAGGTAGATAAAAGAATACATGTTATAGCACAATAGCATCAGATGTATAGTTGCAGATAATGGAGAAAACCTTAATGCATTTAGAGGCTGTTATTCTCAGAAGCACAAAGAAAACAAAGAAACATGCACGTCTGTGTGGTGTGTGGAGGTTGCAGTTCTCAGCTGAAGAGGTGTGTTGCCTAATGACTTTGTTTGTTTGAGAATTCTCTGCTGGTGATGAATCCTTTGCAAGTGCTCCATAATGACATTGCAGGAGGAGTAGTCCCAATCTATGGGCAGTGTCCCATCAATATTCCAGTTACGAGTACTGTTGTAAATAACTGGTAGCTTTGCACCTGGTAGTCTAGTTGAACTAGCATAGAATACCTTTTGGGCAGCCTACTAAAAATCAGAAACAATTCCTACTTGACCTTAGGTGCTAGAGTGTAAAAAGCAATGCCTTATTAATGAAACATAAATGAAGCAGGGAACAAAGCTTACAGAAAGGTAGTTGTGAAACTGAAACTTCCTCCTTCATCTTTTTACCGGAAAGTGTTCAGCTTCATTCTTGATTACACAATATTCTTCTCTTGATTGCAGAATATTCTTTCAAGATTAACCTCAGGAATAGTGGGAACATTGATTTGGATTGCATTGGACTCATGTCAGGTTGATGTGAGATATCACTCCAGACTTATGTGTTTAAATGTAGTTTCCAAAAATTCCTAAATAATTAGGCCTTCAGGTCCACCTCACAGACTACTTAAAGTTATTTATCTTATTTAAATATATCTCATTCTTTGGGCAGTGTAATTAAATTGGGTATAGATATAGGATACAATTACATCATAATTTTGTAGATTATCCTAATTCTAATGATACAATAATTTTTAGTAAGGTGGTGATATTACACAAGTTGACATAAATGTCTAAAAACACAGAATTACACAAAGCTTTTCCCATTACATATTTACTATTGAAACTACAGAAGTTTCCTGAGCTCATTTGAGTTGCAATGCTCTCCAGAGGGGCCTGGACAGGCTGGGTCGATGGGCTGAGACCAACGGCATGACGTTCAACAAGAACAAGTGCCAGGTCCTACACTTTGGCCACAAAAACCCCATGCAGCGTTACAGTCTGGGGGAAGAGTGGTTAGAAAGTGGTCAAGCGGAAAAAGACCTGGGAGTGTTGGTCAACAGCCAGCTGAACATGAGCCAGCAGTGTGTCCAGGTACCCAAGAAGGCCAATGGCATCCTGGCCTGTATCAGCAATGGTGTGGCCAGCAGGACCAGGGCGGTGATCGTCCCCCTGTACTCGCCACTGGTGAGGCCGCACCTCGAGTGCTGTGTCCAGTTCTGGGCCCCTCACTACAAGAAAGACCTTGAGGTGCTGGAGCGAGTCCAGAGAAGGGCAACGAAGGTGGTGAAGGGTCTGGAGCACAAGTCTGATGGGGAGCGGCTGAGGGAGCTGGGGGCGTTTAGCCTGGAGAAGAGGAGGCTGAGGGGAGACCTGATCGCTCTCTACAACGACCTGAAAGGAGCTTGTAGCGAGGTGGGCGTCAGCCTCTTCTCCCAGGCAACTGGTGACAGGACAAGAGGACATAGTGTCAAACTGCGCCAGGGAAAATTCAGGCTAGAAGTGAGGAGGCATTTCTTCACAGAAAGGGTCATTAGGCATTGGAATGGGCTGCCCAGGGAGGTGGTGGAGTCCCCATCCCTGGAGGTGTTTAAGAAAAGACTGGAGGTGGCACTTAGTGCCATGGTCTAGCTGACATGGTGGTGTTAGGGCAAAGGTTGGACTCAATGATCCCAGAAGTCTTTTCCAACCAAATCGATTCTGTGAAATTGATTCTGTGGTTTTTCTGGGCTTGTTTTAAACAGGCATACAAGCAAAGAGGAATTGGAAGTATATGGATATTTCAGACAGCACTTGAAAACATTTTTTTACCTCAAAATCAAGACTAAATTTGGTTGGAGATTCAGGTTGGTCTTTTCTTACGTCATTTGAGCCAGCTTGCCTATCTATATCAGCATAATCATACATAGCAGCCGGGGGAGACGAGTACTTGAATATTCATTTCGATTTCAAATTTAAGGCTAGATTTTTGTACTGAGGTATGTATATTCTGTTCCTCAAAAGTATGTATAATCTAAAGGAGGAGCGTTTGCTGTGAACTTTTCATTCCGCACCATCTGTTGCTGCCTACTTTGCAGAAGATACAAAACCCCTCTTTTGCCCTACTAAGATTTCCTACTTGATCTCTTACAATCCTCCATCACCTCTTCACCTTAATATTGCCTGCCAGAAGTTTTCACTGAAATCACAACTAGAGATGAGGCAAATTTAAGCATATTTCAAAAAGTTTCCCTTCTAACCTCACGGTGCTGTGGTTTTGGCAAGAACTCAACCCCTTCATTCCTATCATCTTGTACAATAAAGTAGAGTATAAAAACCAAACCATTTTAATTGACCTTGGTAGGGTAGGGTAAGAGGCATAATTTTAAATACTATTGTTGTTGCTGTTTTATACCCTCATTTATTAAACCCAGCTCTGAAGTACTGCAAGCACCATAAAAATGGGGACATCATGTAAACAGCCATTCTGACTCTGGGGACATTCAGATGGTTTCTAATTGATAAACAAGCTCTACTGAAAAACAAACAAGCCAACCAACAAACAAACCCTACTTGGGAATTCAGTTCTGGTCTTGCAATACTCTATTTTCCAAAAATGCCTGGAGTTCAATGAGGCTCGGGCCTTACACCCTCACAGGACAAGGCCCCAGATTCACACGTTGCCCACAGAAATGTCAGGGCTTCCTCCTTCCTCCGACACAAATGGAGCTGTGAGGCTGCAGAGCCAACCCAGCCAGGTAACCGGCTGTCTGTGGAGCCTGCTGAGCCCGTGGATGGGCTCATGACGTGCAAGGACGATGCACGCAGTTGTATGATGTTTTATGTAGATCTCTTACTAATTCTGGTTAGTTCCTTTGGCTGGTGAAAAGTTCTGGTTCTGGAGACTTCTGCAATGTTTGTGTGGTGAATAATCTGCAATACACAACTAGACCTCACACCGCACAGCTGGCTTCATGATTTGGGAAGGACGACAACTCCCAAGTGTTTCTTGCTGTGTTTACAGATACCTAAATCTCACACATCAGTGCAGCACAATGATGGGATTTGTGCCTAGTTTTAGTATATATAGAAAGAATCTGACCTTTCAAAGCTCTGAGTGCATCTTCCAGCTGCAAAGTGTCTGGGGATTTAACATCTTTTAGGATCCCACTGAAAGCAAAAAATTCTAATTTGATCTGATGAAAAGTGTTGTTTACAGGTGTGTCCTTGCCATGTCCCAAATCAGTTTTCTCGTTGTATAACTACAGAATTAGGGAGAAGTGAGAGAAAAACCTGCTTTTTCCAAGGATCCACACTCAGTATTTGAAATTAATTTGAGGAACATCAGGTTCAATAGCAAGAAAACAATAGGTTTCTCCCTCTCCCTTTCATGTTACCATTTGAAAGTTAAGCTATTAAAGATAAAATGAAAAATCCTTTTAGTTGTTTAACGACAAGATAGCTTTTTTGGATGTTTTGGGGGATTTTTTGTTTTTGTTGGTCTGAATTAAAAATATTTTTTCCCACACAAACTTATTCCTGGTTAGAAAATAAACAAAAGTTACAGGTTTCCACAACCAAAAATGTTTTTTTCTCTCTAATGAAAGAAACTACATCTCTAGAAATTCCAGTTGTCAGGTATATATTCCTAACAAGGTCAGAAAAGAAGTAACTTCCAATTAGATAACAACATTAGTTATAGGCTTTTTTTCCTTTATTAATAGTGATAAGTGTCTTGCAGAAAAAAAAAAAAAAAAAAAAAAAAAAAAGAAAAGCATGGTGTACGCTGGTAATCCTGTCTGTTACTCAGGGGCTACTGAAAGCCCTGCCAGTATGTGCTGAACAAGAGTAACACCTGGATTAGCGTCTCTGGTTATTTCAGCATCTCAGCCAAAAACCCAAGGCAATTTCTACAGAAAATGCAGGTTGCATTTTTTACCCCTTGAATCCAGTTGTGCATGTATGTTAAATTATGTTGACTCTAGAGTGCCAGCCTTTCTGTGCTGCCTTTCAAAAACTCATTTATAAACTCTTGCCTTCACGGCAAGGTTATATACTACCAGGCTGTCAGTATCTGAAATTCCTGCAGTAAAGTTTAGAGAGTAATAATCTTTCTATTTTCAAGGAAAAAAAAGGCAGATGAGTGTTAAATAAGTGTCAGAAAGGGAAGAATAACATCGGCCACACTTGGGCATTCTTCAGTCTGCAATGTCTATAACTTCTGTATTTCCATCATCACATTCTGTCTTATCGATCATCTTTGTTGCAGCTTTTTCTGTGGGATTAGTCAGGCATTGTGCCAGGTGCTGAACATACACATCATGGGAAAACACTCTTGTGCTATGGGCATGCCAAAAGTTCTGGAAGCATGTAAATAAGCTCCTGAATCAGGAGCATATGATGAACATTTGTAGATATGTGTACATACAATAGTAGTGATGCATTCATATGCTTTCTGAGCACTTACAGGTATGTGTGCATAAAATAGTCTTTAAGAATTCTTATCTGTTTGAAGCATCAAGGAGATCTTTAACAATAGGATCATCTCTGTGAAACTAAGGCTTTCAGCAATAGCATTTAATATCCAGTATTGGCAGGGAAAAAAATAATCAGTGAACTAATTTGAAACTTTATTACATCACATTTTACTCAAATTACTCAAAATATTATTCAAAGTATATCCTTCAAACTAAATTTGAGTGAGCAGTTATTTTTAAAGAGATCTAGCATATATTTCCAGAGAACAATACTAAAATTGCCAATTTAGCCTAAAGGTAAAAGTTTCTTCTATTGATGTGTTTTTTTCCCGTTTCCCTTTCAGACATTAACTGACCCATGTTATATTTGTGAAATTGATATTCACACCTCACAGCAATGAATTAGAATAGTGTAACCTCTCCAGACGTACTGAATATTCTTGAGGTGAGAATAGTCATAATATAGAGAATTATCTATTTAAAATTTCAAAACAGACCAAAGCATTCAGCTGAGTGTTTAACTTGCAGGTAGCACAAATAGGCGACATATAAACGTATTAACAATAGCTCTACATGCATACGCAGTATCACTCAACAGTTATCAATACTTTTATTTAAACGTTTTTGCATCAAAATCTCTAAAAATGTTGCATGAATACTACATATGCCAATCCCACCCCCAGTTTAAGTCATCCCCAAACTATTTATGAATCTGATGAATCTGTAGGAAAGCATCAGATGGAAATAATGGGAATAGGTGAGAAATGTGGGATGTGGGAGGTGTGAGATAGCCATGAGATTTAAAGCCGTGTCTCCCATAGGAGAGATCACTGTGCATATTTTGCAGAGTATGCTAGCTACTAAAATAGTAGGTAAAAGGGAATCTCCTCAGCTAGGTATTTTCTGAATCTGATGCTCCATTTTCTCTCCCCTCCCCCCCTTTTTTTTTTCTTTCTTCTTTTTTTATTACTTTGTTTGCTTTTAGTGTGCCCCAAAATACATTTTCTGAGAAGCACATTTGGAGAAGCTTGTTTTAGTGGAGGAATAAGGATTCTAACTGAGGTCTTTTCTTCTTGCTTTTGGATTGGCAGACAAAAAATATATACATTTGTATAGCAAGCATACTGTTTTATAATCCAAATTTTATGTAGCTATGCTCCTTCAGAGGCAAACAGGGGATGGAAACAGACTGTGATTGATTTCATCAGCGCCAAGTGCTCAAGAATCAGGCTTGCAGCACTGACTCTTCTGTAGGTGTACAGAACACAGAAAAACCCTTACTACATTGCCCCATTTTTGTCAGACTGAAGATTGCCATGGCCACGGCATATGAGTGCTTCACAACTGCTAATTAGTCTCTTTTCACAGGACTCTTGAGATAGCACAATTTCCTTGTCCTCATTTTCTAGAAGTGGAACTGAAATATAGAGGAATTAGGTGCTTTGTTCAAGGTCACAGAGGAAGTTGGGACAGAACTTGGAATAGAGCCTAGCTCAAAAATTGTACCTTAACTAATATATCACTTCCCTCCCCCTGAGGTATCTATGCAAAGGTAGTCACAACACAGTTCTTGGTGAATCAAAACTCCTCCACAAATAGCGGGCAAACCTTGAAAAGTTTTGTTTCAGTGGGAGTATCAGTACTTCCTAAGTAAATGAGATAGTTTAGAAATGTTCTTTAAGAGTATTTTGAAATTTCTACCCGAAGTAAATGAAGAAGGCTCCTTGGAATGATTTTTTGGGGTTTTTTTTCAGGATTTTACATACACAGCTATATTGTTACTGTCATTTTCGAACAGAGTTTAAACAGAGTTTAGCAGAGTTAAACAGAGTTAAACAGGTTCAAACAGTTTAAACACATGCCATCCAAAAGCATTTTTAACCCACTGAAAATTTACAGGCAGATTTGTGGTTGGTCTCTTGAAAGCCGAAAGAATTCAAAATAGATTGCCATAGGAAAACAGAACTTTTTCATGGTCTTTTCTGTAAAAGTAGTTGTGTTTTGTGCGGTAACTAGATTTCAGCAGTTTTAAACTGAGGTAAAGAGAACAGAATCTTGCAATGGTATCATATTGCTTTTCAACAGTGTGTAATTTATGAAGCAGTTTCATTATCAGGGAACAGCTGGGCTGAATGTGTGCATTCAGACAGAAGCTGAAGGTTCATTTCTAGTGGATGAAGGTCTGCTATGTTATATTAAAGCAATAATCTGGTTTCTAAACAGATAATTCTAGATTTGAGATTGAAAAGTTAATTTTGATAAGGACAGAACATTCCTTCCCAGCTCCTGCTTTCCTGTAAAAATCAGGTAAGATTAAATGAATGGAAATACTTTAATGTTGTGAAATGTACCGACAGAAGCACTGTAAAGCTAGTAGCCTAGTCAGGATAACTTCTTATGGGCTACCTACATAACAGCATGGCAAGTGATTTTTTTTTTACTTGCTCATTCAGTTCTTGGCATCTCCTGAAACTACTGCCATTGGGGTTTTAGACTCTTACTACCATCCAGCTACTAAACAAGGGACTAAAAGTTGTTACCAGTCACTTGGACCTGTAAATCCCTGAGTCTGCATGATAATTTTTACTAAAATCACTCTGTTACTGTGTGTTTATCTAACATCTCTCCAAAAAAACTTACTGCCTGGCTTGTGACATTGCAGATACCATGTGTCTTGCCTGAGGTCTTGTGAAAAGTGAAACAACCTTCGGAAAATCTATTTGTACTGGAACGTTGAGGAAGTAAAACTTTATGTTTTTAACCAATAAGTCCTCATAGCTATATTTTTTAACAACTGGTTACCTTAACCTTATTAGATACGCTTTTTTGTCCTGTATAACATACTTGGCCCCCATTCCCTTCATAGCCTGTTACTTTTGCTATTGATCAGGAGCTTCTCTGCAGTGGTTTGTGCAGTAAATGCTGTGCGCTGGAGTCATCTTTGTATTTTGGAGTAGATTGAAAGAGACAGGGCAGCCGCTGCAGGTCAGATCTGATGGGAGATCTGAGTTGTCATAATAAGCCGGTTTCTCAGTAACTTACAGCGATGAAGTTCAGAGGCAGCTGGCTCTGGCGGCTGCTGAGCAGGCTGGATATTGATTGGAAGGGAAAATGAGGGAGATGGTGACCTTCTATTCAGAGTCTGACAAAAGTGTGGTCCGGACGATGTTCTTGCTAATGCAGCGCCTTCCTACTTACCCTGCACAATAGCGGGAGGCAGCCGCGCTTCCTTCCTGCCTCAGATCCGCCACTCCTGACTTCTGACATCAAGTCATTAACTTTGTTAGCCTTGCTCCTCCCTTGGTGGTTCCTAAAAGAAAAGAAAGAGGAATTCTTCTCAACCCGAGCCTCATCAAAGTCATGAGAGTCATTTTCAAGTACAGTACATTTTTTATCTGTAAGTTACCTAAAAAAAAGGCATAGTCGAACTGAAACTCCCTCAAGCCTACCTGCATCTTCAGCAATTAATGGGGGAAGTATTTACCGTTCAAAAGGCTTTTGCTGTTTGGATTTCCTCCAGTTCAGAATCAGCTCTATCAAATTGGCCGGTGCAATTTGTTATCTCCTCAGGGACATTCAGCTGTCCCAGCTAACCTTTCTCAGAATAGATCCAGCTGTGTCCTTCTGCACAAAATCTTTCCACTCCCCTAAAAATGCAGTCATTGTAAGGATGTCCTCGACAGAACTATTAAAGACACCCTCAGGCCCAGCTCTGCATTAATGACCTATAAGCTCATGACTTCCATTTCTGCTGTATATATTTTGATGTGAGGGTTAAGAAGGATAGCACAGGTTCAAGCACACCAGCAAGATCCCCAGGCAAACAAAAGTGCAATTATTCTGTAAATGGCAATTCAGAATTAATGGTCCAGGAAAATGACTTTGCAGAGAACTTCAGCTCCCATGATTTTATTTGGAATTGATGGCACTTGGAAGACAGTCCGTTACATGTCAATGCCTTGCATTTTTCTTAGCATATTTAATCTATAGATCTTGAAACATTTCTATGTCTTGTCTCAATTTTGTAAGTGCTGGCAGTGAGAAACCTGGAAACAAGACAAAGGGTTAAATCTACTTGCTCAAAGTGATGCGTTCAGCTGGTGGCTGACCAGACAAAATGGAAACAGTGGCGTCCTAGTTCCTTAGTGTAGTATCAGTTAATTCTGACAGGTACTTCAGTGATTCAGGCGTTGTCTCTTGACGATCTGTGGAGGAAAATTAAATGGATTCATGTTGAGGTTTATTATGTGTTATTATCTGCTTGGAGAAAAAAATAAACATGCATACAATTATATATTTACAGCATAGTCACTATGAGTAAATTAATGACAAGTCTTTACAAAGTGAATTGAGTGATCACTTGAAAAAATGTTTTTCAGTCCAATCTTATACCTATATTTCATTTTTAGCATAACCAGGTTTTCATACTATATAGACTCAGCCACTTCCTACTTTAAAAAAGGAAAGAGAAGAGAGTACTTAGAAGGTAAGTAGGGTTCACATTGGGAGAGCGCATACTGACTTTGGGAATCAGCTGAGTGAAGCAGACATAGTTGCCTTGATTTTCCTTTTTTGCTCTGTTTCCTAAAGCCTGTGTAATCATTCTATTTGTCTGCCTGCTGTTCTTTCCACCCTTAAGTAACTTTTGAACCCATTGGCCAGTTTCCACCATCTGTGATGATCAGACCTCTCAAAGAGTTGAAAATCCCATGAGGTTTCTGAGTAATTGTTCCCACGCAGAGGAGGAAGACTACAGGAATGGGTGTCATCCACGCTCAGCAGTTGCCTGATGTGTGCCTACACCTCCTGCCTTGGCAGCTGGCCCCTGGGCACCGCTTGCCACACTCCGCTGCTCCTCATCCCAGTGCTGGGTAGGGAGCCTGAGATGGCAAAGAGGTGGGAGAAATGTGGCCTGCAGAAATGTGGTGCAGAACACCCGGGGAGGTATCTGGATTAGTGCAATGAGGAAGTGTAGACAGGCAGGAAATGGTATGAAATTTAGCATCTTTATTTTGGCTGGTCAAAGAATTTATTTACAATAAATACAGAATTAAAGCTCTCTGGTCGAGATACAGAGAACGTCTTGCAACAGAAGCAACTATCGTAGAGTCAAAAAGTGTATTCAAGCCATCTAATTTAAAATCTTAAATTAGGAAGTTAGTTTCTCAGTCCTCTCTCAAGGATTTTCTCTCTTCCCATAGACAATATAGGGAGGTTACGTGAGCTGCTACCTGAACTGGGCTACGATATTTAGGTTGTTCTTCTTCAGATTTGCTTCTTGATCCTTCTGCTTTTTCCTGCCTAAGAAACACTAGTTCAGGACACCAACAAAAGAAAGGAGAGGGCTTCTGTGTTGTTGCATGAGTTTTCTCATAACAAAGATCTATGATGCCAGTAAGGTAGTTATTAATACATCTTAACAGAAGCCAATTTTGTCGAGTAGTACATTTTTCTTTAAATCATGTAGAGGTTCTGTATGGAAATATATACAAGACAGCAAATACTTTCATTGGAAGAATATATTAGAAAACAAGATAGGAAGGGAAATTGATTTACCCAAGGCATAAAAATAGTCTTACCTAATAGAAATATTAATGTAATATTTAATGTAATTTTGCTCATTGCATGTAGATATCCACATTTGTATGAACAACTTCAAGATAAACATAGGGAAAAAGCCTGTCTTAAATTATTTTTTTTTCTTCTTACAAAGCCAATGAAGCGCTTAGGTCCAACAGATTATTGCGTAATTTTTTTTTAAAAAAGGGAAGAAAAGAGAAGAAAGATTCCTAATTGTACTGCTGGAGTGGAGGGTGGATTTTCCAATGACAGAAGATGGAAGTAGTGCTTTGGAGTGTTTAAAATCACAATCAGCTGAGCAGTGTGGCTCATAACAATTAATCTGTTTCAGGTATGTTTTATCACCCAGTCAAGCTACAGCCTAAATTAGGCTTGCTACTTATCAGGCTTTTACTCAGAAACTCACATCATGATTTTAATGCTGTCTTCATGACTATATTTACTGAATGAAGATTGTGGCTTTTTTGTTTTTTTTTTTTTTTTTTTTGTTTGTTTTTTTTTTTGTTTTTTTTTAAAGAACTGAAAAGCAAACACAGGTGTTGATATGCTTGTAATCTGCTGCTGCTGTGCTTTATTCTTCTTTGGGAGGGGAGTATGTTTTTACTTGAGTGTTTATTTTTCAGGGAGTTCATTTTCAGTGTTCTCCATAATTTTATGAGGTGCTGTATGTAGCTGTGTTACTGGAGAAGATGGAAAGGTTCATGCTAGACTAATTTATCCTCTTCACTGTTCCACTCGGAGGTAGGCAATTGGAGGTTCGCCTATTCTAACTATAATTTTACCAAAACACCACCAATAAATGGTTAGAAATATTTTCTGGTGGGAGGAGCAGTTAGATGTCTTTCTGAATGGTAAATTGCTTTGCTTTGCTAAATCTTTGCATTAATGTTGGTAGCTACATAGACCCATGTGTGTAATTTAGTCTTTAGAGCTTATAAATTCGGTTTGGACTTAAAAATCAATTTCGGCTTAGAAAGAGAGAAACAAAGATATCAAACAGACAGTTCGATAACCTCTTATAGGTCTCCATGTTGGTCTGTGGGCCTCACAAATTCGTGTTTTTGATCATTTGATATTAAAAATGTCTTTATTTTTACCAGAATATGTAAGGAAGGCTCTCAGTGGAGCAAGCTTAGAAGCTGAGGTCCCTGGAGCAGGTCTGTGCTTTCTGTTCTGTTTGCTTAACAGTTGCCTAATAGGTAACCTTAGTGATTATGGAGATGGGGTCTTGCTCCCAACTAGGATTTCTGTGTGCTTTAGAAAATAAATCATTAATATTAACAGGTGCTAACACTACAGACCACATTTATGTAAGTGTAAACAAGCTGCATATACACTTACATCTGTTGTCTGATCTGGATGGCTATTCCTATGAATTAGCTCAGTATCCTGTGTGGGCATTATTTATAAGTATCTAAGTATACAGCAGGTGTACAGACATGATTTGGGTGAAGGAACATGCAACTTAACACACATGTGGTGTGATGTAATACTTGGAAATCTCATTCTGGTAGCATTTTAAAAAGAGAGAAATAAGAATTAAAACAAAACTCATTAAAATAAAACTTAAAAGAAAACCCTTCTCTTACAATAGTGCCTTAAATGATAATTCTAGCATTCACATTCAGGCTAAGTTTGGGCAAAGGTTTGTGTAATTGTGTGTTAGGCTATGAAGCATCCATGATATGCATGTTAAAGAGTAAGCTATTTCAGTTCTGGAGTTCCCAATGTGCGCACGTATACATGCACGCACACAAATTGCAAGTCATTAAAACGGGCTGATACTGGAAGAGTTTTCTTGCAGAGACAGAATGAACAGATCGTGGTTACCTTGCTTCCAAGTTTGCATTTTCCAGTCTAAAGTTTTAATTTCTTTACTATTTCATCTTTGCTTTGCTGGTTTTCTGCTTTTTTCTGCTCTTTTTTTTTCTAATGCTTTATTAGATGCGTAACTGTTTTTCAACAATATAATTTGGAAACATTGTGGGCCTGATCTTCAGTGACATTGAGTACTCACAATTCTACGTGTTGTTGAGAAGGACTCCAAGGCCTCAGTAGCTCTCATGTTAAGTAGTGCATAAGTTCTGGCTAACTTTTAAGAGCTCGTAAACTTCTAGGTATATGTAGCTGAGTATATGTAAAGGAAGAAAAGCTTAAGCTTTTTTTTCGATGCAGTTACAATGCATGTAAAGGTCAAAGATGCATGAAAAAATTCTAAAAGCTCTAAATGTACTCAAAGAAAAATACCTTTAGCAATGAGGTGAGAAGGTAGAAGAGCTGCTGAGTCTTAGTTGTGTACAGAAAATGTGTGGAGAGCCGAGAGTTACAGAGAAGGTGGGCTGCAGCATTGCAGAAATTCTTAACAATGCTGCCATCTATTTGGTAATCTTATGAGATGGCTTTATCTAGGCAGAATTTCAAAAGCATTTCGGTTATAACTGTGGGAACCCCTGTTACCCTAAATCAGCTCAGCCTGGGAAGGCACAAAGAGTGAAACAGTCTTACCTAATTTTAGGATCCGAGAAAATCTGTGATCTGCTGCATATGAGCTAGCACCTGTGCTCCGTGCTGCCCGGAGACACTTGCACTATAAGTTCTGGTAAATCCCCCACAAAGTGCAGTTACCATTATTTCTTCTCTCCAGAAGCTACAAATTATGTGCCATTTGTCTTGAAAAGTGAAGAAACTTACTTATGTAAGTTTATCTTTCTAAAATAAACTATATGATAGAAGGGAGGATAAAAGACTTGAGTATGGATCACATCCTTTTGTTTAATAATAAACAAATCCCCTAAAAATATTGAAAAGAAAGCTAAAATTTTGTGGTGATGAATACAATTTGAAATAAATAATAATGCAAGACTATAGAAAAAGTTTAACTTAACATTAGACATTTTGAAACTATCTTTGAATATAGTATTAATCTTACAGTATTGTGAAAAATACACTGTGTACACTTGCTTATTGTTTCTTTAATGATAATACTCTTTCAAATCTTAACTTTTGAAGATGGATTTTTTTTTTTTAGTGTATAACAACCCATGAGAAGATCGCATCTGAATTATGGAATGTTTACATACAAAATATATTTTTATGATCTAGTAAAAAATTCTAATCTCTCAAATATTAAACCACGAACTCGTAACTTAAATAAGACCTGAGGAAAATAATAGACTTTCAAGATCTAAAGTGCTTTTGATCATAATTGAAATTACATCAATGAAATGCTGGAAATTATTGTCTGAGAAATGGAATCCTGAAGTGACAACCACTTCAGTCACTGTCTAGGTAACAGTTGTCTGTGTCCTCCAACAATGAAACTCAGAAATTTCCTATTTTATTTGAGAAGTCACAGTAAATATGTCATTCCTCAAATAGATGAAATACAGAAGGATCATTGAGACTATGTTCATTTTCATAGTAGCTTACTGAGTATCAGTGTTTATATAATAATTGTCATTTGATGGGGAAAATTATGATGATGCTAAATACATACGTGGGGAATACGTATAAAAACAGCTTTTCCTAGGAGATATCATAGAAAATGTCATTCTTGTTGAAATCTAGAGAAGTTTATCTTTCCAAGAACATCTGTATTAACCTTGCTTTCAGACACATCCTCACTGCTTTGTTAGTCTACTTCTCTTCTTGGATGAAATGCAATTCCCACAAGGATTTTAAGCTTTGATTTTAGAAATTTAAGGCAATTTCTGCGTGTAGGTTCCTGTGTTCTTTAGTTCTTTCAGTTTTGCTGAGTAACTTTCTTTCATTTCTCTTTTGAAATCAAACATATTGATTACTAACTTGTTTTAATTTATTATTTCATTTAAATAAATTGACATGGGAATTAAATCATGATCACTTGAACCCGATCTATTTTCTGTCACCGAATCTTTTAAAAAAGCCCTCGTTACTTAGGAAAACGAAGGACTGTCACAGATGGTGCATGGAAATGAATGGGTGAAACTACCACTACGTTTCATTATATGCCCTACCTCTGAGGCATTTTGCCTACCTCCCTGGACAGAGTCCTTTATTCTGTTTTTAAGCTACCTCTGAGCCAACATGATTTTCAGTATGCATCAGGAGTCCCTGTGTGTGGAGGCACAATCAGCCGTCAGTTTCTAATGTATTTTAAAAGTCTGCCAGAGCCTTTGCTTTCAAATGGTGTAACTTCGTGAAATCTGCTGGATATCTCATCTGGGAATACCTGGGCTGGACAGAGCACTTAGCTGCAAATGTTTGAGGATGTGGTTCCAGTTTCTGGGTGTTTTTGTCAACTTGTGGTTAGGGCACTCTCAGTAAAACTGAGCGAGCGAGCGTTCAATAGATATATCATTTAATAGCACTGTCATTAGAAAATGAACAGCTGTAGAAGGTGGCAAGGTTGGCTCTTCTATATTTTTGGATGGAAGTGGCTGTGGCTGCTGCACTTTGTGTGGAGCTTAATGGTCCAGGGAGCTGGTGGAACTTGAATGCCTTTTAATCTTTCTCTGGTCATGGCACTACACACACAGGAATTTTACAGGAGGTGGAACATCTGCACTGAGGAAACCCTCATGAGAAGGAGAGATGCCGAGTGACTGTAGGTACCTCTGGTATGCAGTGGCCACCAGAACTTGGAGTCAGTGCATTGGGTTTTTTTGGAATTTAGTGTCTAGATTCTACTTAAATGTTATTTTAGGCATCAAAAGTCTTGAATCAGCTCACTCGTTGGATGTGTATTTATTTCCGTCCCTGGCTGGGTCTAAACATGTAGACTCAGATACTGCTATTGTAATTGATATAATTGATTGCTGCTATTCTAATTGATGAAATCGAGTTGGCTCAGGCAGTTTCAGATTACTTCCTTTTCTGAGAGCATCAGTGTGAGCCAACAGTTCCTTTATGCAGGAGTTAAAGGAGGATAGAACCAAGGAAGAGTATTGCTAGGACATATATATCAATGACAAAGACATGGCAACAGTACTGTATATTGCAGATAAAATAAGGACTAGTTTCTCTGAAGCATGATCATAAACTTTTAGAGGGGTAATGCTGGCTTGTACCTTATGTAGCCATGACAACAGTGGTTTTAGACCACTGTGGAATAATGATGTTATGTATTTTCTGGGAAGTAGTGTATAAACAGAGATTAATGAAGTTCAGAGAACTAAGGATGCTGTAATATACATTACAGTCCTGTGGGCTACTGCTGTAGGAGAGAATGTGTGTACTTCTGGACACAGGTAACAACCCTTGAACAGCAAGGTATGAGGAAGAGAACTGAGAAAGAATATTCTTTATGTCTTGTAAAACTGTAGAGCAGTCCATGAGCATGCTGAGGAAATCTGTTTTGACTTGTGAAAGTGGAAACTGTGGTACAAACATATCAAGTGAGGAAGAAAGTTAAAGAGTAAGAGCTTGGTAGCTAATGTGTGCAATACTCATGGCTATCCACCCGTCGTTGACTGCATTTCACTTTCTCTTAGTGTCCATCTGCCTTTTCTGTATTCATCCTATTTTGTGACCTACGCCATTGCTCTCTTTTCTCTGATGCCAACAGACTTCATTGCTGATGTAAACACCAGTGGACTCTAATAAGCCTGTCCTTGTGAGTCATAAGTACCTAGGGCATCCAGGGTTGTATCAGCATCCTTCATTCTATATGGGGGTATCAAACACTCCTTTAGGCATTGTTACCATTATCAAGAGAGAGATTTATCATAATCTTGGATCAGGAAGAGGATCCTAACAGGAAAATCAAGCAGACTGAGGTGGTGATACACATATCCAGCTAGACACCTGGAGGGTAAGGAAAGCTAGCATTGCTTTTAGAAAAAAAGGACTTCCAAGCCAACAGAGGGGGGGAAAAAAAAAAAAAAAGAAAATCCATCATCACTATTTAGGTATAAGGCTATCATAATGGATGTCTCTCTCACCTCTTAATGACCACTGAAGCCTATGAATTCTTTGTATTCCAGTCTCAAAGAGAGACTATGCAGGCTTTCAGGTGTTCAGACTGGGAGCATACGCAAATTTATGCCAACTTTCTATGTACAAAATGGATCTTTAGTTCATAATATGGAGGCGTTTTGAACAGACAGTTTCCCATGCTGTAATAAAATTAGCGAGATTGAATCCCAGGTATCCCAGAGGCTGCAATGCTATTAATTAGGTTTTTGGTGGTGGTGTTGCTTTTGAGAGAACAATTTGGTGTAGCAAATGCAGTAAGAGAGAAAGCGTACAAGAGACTTCTTGGACAATAGAGATTAAAAGTCTAAAATCAGCCAACATGGTGCTTGAATTCAACACCTTTAAGAAATTGAGATCTTTATCTTGGAGTTAAATTGAATATGATAAATTATTTGTGTAACATAAATTTCGACATGTTCACCAGAGAGCTAATCATGTTTGAATGGGGATTACAAGGTTACAGCTAAATAATAATTTTCAGTTGTAATAAATGTACTAAAAGATACAGTCATTTAAATTTAAGAACTTCAGCCTTTAAAAATATTATATGGACTTTGCAGCTTGTAATATATGTGATACCTATTAATGTTTATTTTACAGATAGAAAAAGAGAGACTCATGAATCTTGGCTCCCAGTATTATTCACAGTATCACTTTGAGCAATAGGTATTATCATTTCAGATTAGAGAACTGAATCTTCAAAGAACTACATATTTACATCCATACGTTCAAGGAAGCAGCTGTGAATGTGTACTTTTTTCCAGTGTTAATATTTAAACTGTAATGATCCTGTATTAGAGTTTTATAGTTTTCCATGTTAAAAAAATGTTCTCAAATTTGTTTTCTCTCTGAGACTGTAGCAAATATACATAGAAAAAAAAATGTGATTCTTTTCCATGTAACATCTAGTACGTAATAAATTTCAGTCTATTTTAGTAGGTTTTTTGCCAGTTCTTGTGATTTTTTTTAATCTCATTTAATAATTTAAATATAATTTAACTGAAAATTCCAGATCCTAGATTCACGCAAATTTGTCAGTATTTCAGGTTTTATTAAAAAAAAACCCAAACCTACAGCTTGGTAAATACCACATGACCCCTTCAAGTACTAACATTAAGTTGCAATAAGAATGAAGCTTTTCTTTTAAACCAGCCTGTTATTGCTTACAACACTTTACTTTTCCTTTCCATTCACTGATAAGTGAAAGATGTCTTGTCTTTGCTTTTAAAAAGTGCTACAATTGCAAATTAATCCATTTCTGTATGAGTTATGTCAAAACTTTGCTACATTGCTAACAAGAGTCCGCTCTTTTCCACTCCTAACTGTACCTCATTCTAAATTGATATTTAAATGTTTCAGCTAGGAGAACTCAAAATTTCCCTCAGCATGATCTTTTAAAAAATTGTTTACAATTTTTTTTTTTTTTTTTCTCTTTTTAATCTGCCAGGTCAACTAGTTTATAGAAATTGTAATGCATCTCAATACTCTTTTGGTTACTTTGCATGACTTCTCTATCAGAGCAAATATTAGATTAATAAGTAATGTTCTGGGTCCTTATCTTTGACAGTTTCCCTTCTTGCATATTAATATTCCAAACATGAATTGCATTTTGAGACAAACACGTTTGAAGAAATATGCTGTTGATGTATACAGAAGAATAAATCAACAATAATTAAATGTCATGTTAAGTTTCCTTGAAATGCCAGCGGGGAGTCACAAACACTTTAAAACACTTTGAAAACAAAAACTGCCTTATATTCTCAGGTTTAAATTATGTTATCAATAAGCATATCTTTATTTTAATTTTACTATACTTTCTAAGTAATGCATGGAGTTTACTGTGAATGTTGCTGCTAATTGAAAAACAGTCTCCATACATTGATCCAAGGTGCAGCAACTCATTCCTGGAAGTTTGCTTTCAGTCTCATTCTCTGTTTTGACCCTCTGTGGTGATGCTGTTTTTCACACTCTGTTCTCCGTTAAAAATACACATTCTCAAGACTAACTATATATCTACTGGGCAGGTGAGGGAGCAGCATATGCTTGGAGAGCCATGGAGAAGGTTCTTGAGGAGGACTGAGCTTCCTCATCGGCCACCGCAGAGAAGGCTGACTATTGTGAAAAGAGAAGTTTGCATCAGGCACAAATTTTGAGCTCACTTCCCCTCAGTAATGTATTAGCAGCCGTGGATGCTTTTCCCGTTCCTTTTCTCAAATTGCAGGCGAAGAGCAATCTTACAGCATTTTCTAAAACAGTGTTCTGTTAGGCCATTTGGGGGTGACCAAGTGGAAAAACGTCTACTTGAGCTGTCTGACTTGGGTCTCCTCCCTTCTTAAGGAGGCAAAGAGCCTGACCAAGGACACTCTATGTGTCCTAACTGGATATTTTCTCAGGGTCTTTTTCACAGCTTATGAGCTTTCACTCCACAAACAGTAACATAAATGTATTTTAACTATTTATATATGGAAAATAATGGTTTTCAATGTACAAATTACAATTTCCATTATTCTAAAACTGAGGAGAGTAATTAGATTGTCAAAGCGGTTTTCACGCCTAATAAATAAATTAAACAGTGAGAAAGGTAAGATTTGTTTTGGTTCAAATTTTTAATCTCATGCAAAGGCTATAAAGCTCAGTAAGACAGGAATTATTTTTGGTTTTTTGTTTGTTTGTTTGTTTTTTTTTTGTTTTTGTTTTTTTTTTTTTGGTCTGGATTTCTAGCACATTTGACTCTCTCCATCATTCATGTTTCTGTCCACATAGCTTATGGTAATAATGATAATGGCATCAGAGGGCGTCATTAGGGAGAGCACTGTGGTTTACAGAAGGAATCAACTAGCTGTGTAAGCAAGTGCTGAAAGGAAGTGGATGGAAAGAATTTTGGACTATGAGAGGAACAAAAAAGTGCAAAAGAGGTGAGAGGGAAGATGGCCAGGAGAAGACTTTGTAGTTTGTAAGAAAATCCTCCCTCTTTTCTTGGTCTGGCTCAGTTCCCGGGTGTTGGCCAACTCCATGTGACCTGAAGAAGCAAGAGGTTGGGACAGACTGCCAAACCTGGACTGTGGTCTCTGCTCTCCTGACTTCTGCTAGTGACATCATGAATCATGTTCTTTACATGGAACATAAATCAGAGAATTTTACAAAATCTAGATGAAAGTAGTGATTGTGCAGTAAGTCTTAATATATATTAATAATCTGACAAGCAGTTCTTAGTTTTCACCATTCTTGTCTTAATTACTTTGTTACCAATGCACATATCTCTGAGGCTCTGAAAGAAGACACCATTTGCAATTTTAAAGTCCATTGTCTGGGTGGGCACGTATCTTCCTCCCATATCTTCAAAAATAGTTCTGTCTAGCTGCTTGCTATCTAGGGTATGTAGAGACTCATTTTGGGAGGACTGCTACATCAGGGATGTAAAATTTAGGAATAAGTGAGATTATTCTGTCAGGCAGACTCTCTCTCAACTAAGTTGCTGATATAGAAATACATATGTTCATGACTAGCATGTTGGGCCAGTACTTACTGTATCACATTTCGTTATTGAGTATATGGTTGTTTGTTTCACATTGCACGTGCAATTCTGTGTTGACATCCTGCCTGCATTGTACACGTTGTCAGCACACAACACGGAGTGTTGTCAGCTTCTGTCAGAAAGGAATCAGTGGAGCTTTTTCATACGTTTTCCTGCATGCTGTTAAGAAACAGCTTGTTTTACGCTGTGTAGTATGTGTCTTCTATGTTTCCACTAAAAATAATAAAAAATGCAACTGGTATCAAATAGTGAAATATAAAATATGGCCATTAGGAGCATCTGTTAAGATGAATAAGAAATTTCAGAACTGATGTTGTGAGGCAGGCCTTGGGAAGAAATCACTGCTCTAGTAGGAACCCAGCGTGACTGTAGATTAGAAGTTTAGAATCTATTAAGTTAAAATTCTTAACAGGAAAAAACCCCACAGGTAAAAACCATATTCTTGTGAACACAGTTTGCTTATATTTTCAGATGAAGTGGGGAAAAAAAATGTGTAGGTCAAAACCCCCTTATTGCCTTGAAAACAATGAGATGCAATGTAATGATAATTTTTTGCCACCAGAGAGCTCTTATTGCATTGTACTAACAACGTTATTCAAATATATATTCATGGGCACTATAATTCATTCTCATGAAGTGAAAATACCTTCATATTTATCTTCTCTCCTTTTCTTGGTTCTCTGCTCTAGTGGCAATTTCCACGGGGTTATTTCCTGTCATCAAACTGCATTAAGGAAAAAAATGGCTGCATAACTGACTACATAGCCAGAAATAGCATTTCCAAAATCACAAAAATGAATTACTTACAGAAACTAGTTTAACTTACTGATTGTTTCCATAATACAGCTCAAAACCCCTATGTTTCTTACCATCATATGTTTTCAAAAAGTCCAAAACTGTGAAACTTACCATATGTTTAAAATACGTATTTTCCAGGAACAAAAGGTAGCAAAACTTGAAAGAAATGATGAAGAAAGAGGTCTCTGGACAAAAGTAGGAAAAGTGTTTTTCCAGGATTTGGAGCTTGATCTGGCTCCATTCAAGTCAATATTAGTGTTGCAAGGTTCAATTGTTCACGGACAGACCCTGTTTCATCTGGGGCCTCAGATGTGACTTTAATATATGACAGGCTAAGTTTTTATTAGTAGCTTACACCTTTAAAAAATAAAGTACGTTACCCATGTGTTTGTTCCAGTAGTTGTGGCATTCCCATGCCTGCTTTAAGTTTCTGGAACCATGAAATAAGGATTCCTGTCCAATATGGATGACAAAGTTATTTTTTTGGTGTTTGAAGTTCAATGGGCTTTATAGGCAGCCCTCTGCCAGATCAACATTAACCTTTTTTTCTGCTGTTAACATTCAAACTTGTACTTACCCAGTATTTCATTATCAGCCTACGTGATTTCTGTACTTGATTCTACTTCACCTTTCACCTTGTGTGTATCATATACAGTCTGGGTGTTAAAAACTACAAAAATGGGAAAAGCAACACTTTACAGCTGTTTTTGCACAGGTGCAGGTTTTTAACCAAGGTTACGGAGTACTAGATCAAGCCTCTTAGGAGAGGCCTGTTTTCTTCACAAGTAACAATTGTTAAGATATTTTTACACATGTGACTTAAAGTATTCTTAAATTTTAATATAATTTATTAAACACAATATATTAAAATACAATTATATTTTCCTTTGTAAGCTTATTCCTCTATTTGTCCAAGTTTATTTGTGCATCCCCATGACCTATGTAATCCTGTGCCATTTTGTGCTGATTTTCAAATTACTGCAGAGTCTTAGTGATCAATCCGAATTTTGTGGACCAAATTTTACAAGTTTCAGATGCAGTTACTGTTAAAACCAAATTAATCAGCCACAGAGCTGTGTTACTATGGCCTGGCACAATTATGCTGCAAAGGCATTATATCTATTTTCTCAGTTTGACAGCTGGTCTGAGCAAAAAAATCATAAATGTCTAACCTGAGTTTTCTTCTTACAATAAATCTAAGACTTTTCTGATAAATTTATTATTTTCAGTAAAAGCAACTAATAAGACAAACACCTAAATAAACAGATGATGCTATTCAGAGTATCCTCCACAGTACTGTATACTTGCTAGCAAACCTTTAGGTGAGGAAGGAGTGGGATTTTCAGAAGTGCCTTCCTCCCTCAGCGGAGTCCCCTGCCCCAGAGCTGCCCTACCTTTGAAACCTCCCGTTCCCATTGGTGCCTTGAATGTTAACCTTAAATCTTCTAAGATGACTCATGTCCTGGGCATAACCAGAGGTCTGACAGTTCCGAACTCCATTCCTTGTGTCCCCTAACCAGGATTCTGAAACCAGTGGTGGCATTTGTCTGATCACAGTAAATGCCCAGACATGAGGTGATGTTTAAGAGTTCTGTTGAGGCCAACAAGGAGATGCAGACAGGTATAGGGAGGCTGGATGACTAATTCAGGCCTCCACACCTACCTTTTGGAGAACTAGTTAGAGTGTTGATCTGCTTGAGGGTAGGAAG
>NW_009619116.1:0-47054 GCF_000690535.1 Cariama cristata | reverse complement strand
GGCCAAAGTCTGCCCTCCAGAAGTCTAGGAGAGCAGTTCTGCTGACACTCTCTTTACTTCTCCCAAGAATCGAAAACTCTTACTATTTCGTGATTGCTGTGCCCAAGACGGCCTCCAACCAGCCTTCAGGCCCCAAGACAGCCTCCTCCCCCAAGTCCTTCTCTGTTCACAAACAGGTCCAGCAGCGTGCCTTCCCTGGTTGGCTCCGTCACCAGCTGTCTCAGTAAGTTCTCTTCCACACACTCCAGGAGCCTCCTGGACTGTTTCTTCTCTGCTGTATTGTATTTCCAGCAGACATCTGGTAAGCTGAAGTCCTCCACAAGAACAAAGGCTAGTGATTGTAAGACATCTCCCAGCTGTCTATAGAATATATCGTGTGCCTCTTCATCCTGGTTGGGTGGTCTACAACAGACTCCTACCATGTTGCCTGCCTTGTTGGCCTTTCCCCTAATTTCTACCCATAAACACTCAACCCTATTGTCACCATCATTAAGCTCTAGATAGTCAAAACACTCCCTAACATACAGGGCAACCCCACCGCCTCTCCTTCCTTGCCTATCCCTTCTGAAGACTTTATAGCCATCTATTGCAGCACTCCAGTTGTGCAAGTCATCTCACCATGTTTCCATGATGGTAACTATGTCATAGTTTTACTGCCACAATGGCTTCCAGCTCCTCCTGTTTGTTGCCCATGCTGCAAGCACTGGTGTAGATGCACTTCAGTTGGGCTATTGATCCCGCCACCTTTTTGGAGAAGTCCTAATTCCTACGTGACAGTTCTCAGGCGCTTCTGTGGTTTCTAACACATCAACAACCCTTGCGTCTTTTCTGCTGCATGGATCTCCATCCCTGGCCTCCATTGAGATGGCAGACTGAAGGACCTCACTAGCACACTGTCCCTCAAACATTGGCATGCCACCCACAGGCTTACCTCTAGCAAGCCTGATTTTATCCCTTTCCTCCTTCAAATCCAGTTTAAAGCTCTTTCAATGAGCCCTGCTAACTCCTGTGCAAAATCCTTTTCCCCCTTTGACAAAGGTGTGTCCCATCTGTCACTAGCAGGTCTGGTGTCATGTAGACTGACCCATGATCAAAAAACCCAAAATTCTGCCGGTGATGCCAGGCTCGGAGCCTGGTATTGATCTGTTTCTTCACTCATCATTCCCTGCAACTGGAAAGAGAGAGGAGAAACACTACTGGTGCTGCTGATCCCTTAACCAGTCATCCCAAGGTCCTGAAGTCTCTTGATTGCCCTCTGACTTCTTCTTGCATTTCCATTACTGCCTACCTGAAAAATCAATAATGGATAATAATTTGAGGGCCGTACCAGGTTAGGAAGTTTTCTCTTCACATCTTTAACCCAGGCCCCAGGGAGGTAGTAGATTTCCCTAAGAAGTGGGTCTGGTCTGCATATAGAGGCTTCTGTTCCCTTCAGAAGGGAGTCTCCTATGACAGTGACCCATCTTTTTTTCTTTACGGAAGCAGTTTTGATGTAGGGTGTAGGCTGACTTAATCTCGGTGACTCCTCCAAGCTAGATGAACCATTGTCCTTGTTACTGTTTGGTTGCACTTGCAGAGCCTCATACCTATTTTGCAAGGGCTCCTGGGAAGGTGGGGCAGTCATGGAAGAGATGGGCCTGCTGCGCCGGGCAGGGACTGGTTGCCATTGCCCCCTATCCCTTGAGTCACTGTGTTCAGCCATGCGGAGAGATGAGGCACCCTGTCTGCCTGTTGGGCCTGTCCCAGGGAAGGCAGGGTGTGGTTCCAGCAGTCTCTGTCTCTTGCACTCCCTGATACTCACTCCTCAACCTACGCACCTCCTCCCGGAGCTCTGCCATTAAGCAGAGGTGTTCCTCTCCCTGGGCACACCTCCCACTGTCGTGCTCACCGCTGCTGCTCTGTACTGGCACAAGAACAGGGCCCAGCCTGCAGCCAGACACTGGGGTAGGAGCATGTTCCCACCAGAGCTCTGTCTGGGCAGCTGCGTCAGTCGTGGTGGGGACAGAGCTTAGAGAGACCATGGCTGTGCCAGGTGGATACCATTGCTCCCTGGTCCAGCTGGCAGAGCTTCAGCGCCCTTCCTTCACGCCCTTCCACGGAAACTGCCACGCCATGCCCTGTTTGCCCACCCTGGTTGCTAGCGCTTCACAGGGGCTTCTTTTATATGTATGAGGGGGCTTGGCCACCATTGCTCCTGGCCCCGCCCAGTAGTTTTGTTCCAAAACTCTTGTCTCTGATGAATTTAATTCAAATTACTTCTTAGGGAACAAAGTAAAGGGAGGGAGGAGAGGCAAAATGAAAGAAGTACTGAAACGCTCTTCTATGGCAGAATCAACATCCATTCTAATTCCAAGCTCAGTAGATTCCAAGTAAGTGATAATAAACTCAATACATTGAATTTATTAGCAATATTCATGTTATGGTAAGTATTAAGGTAAAGAATTAGATAAAACAGAGCAATGAGAAAGACAGAGATGTTGAGGAATTTTTAGATTTTAAAAGAAATAAATATTACACAAAATAGAAGGTACTAAAATGTCAACCTGAGCCGGAATTCTTACCTAAGTCAGAAAAATATTGTAAGAGGAAAGGGTAAACCTAGGAGAAACGGCAACTACCAGAAAACCAGAATACAACTAGCTTTTGTCAACATGTTGCCAACAATTTTAAGGGTATGCACAGGTGAACTAAAAACCACTAGTCATCTTCTTGACATGAAAAATAAGAGGGAAAGAACTATCCTTCATGTAATTAGAGGTGAGACATGCAAGCTGTGAAGAAAATTGTAAGAGGGAATCATCTGGGGAAAACAGACTTTTTTTGCAGAAGGGAATATTAGAACAACAGAAAAGAAAAATACAAAATACAAACCCCAAACCAATGACAAGATAAGAAAGGTAACAACACAGCTCCACTCTGAAACTCATGTCTGTGGTGACCAAAAGAGCAGGGGCTGGGGCAGGGAGAGGAGAGAGAGATGCATGACCAGAGACCAGACAAAGCTGTGCAAAAACATTTTAACATACAGCCAAAGAAAGTTTCCATTTGGAGGACCAGATTTTTCATACTGTTACTGAATGTAAGTGAAATACAGTGAAATACATAAGTAGGGTTGACAGCATAAGATCATGGCTTAGTTTCCTTTTAGCAACCACGGTGATCCTGTAGCCACTCTCATACTGGCTAAGAAAAGCCCTAAAACACTGGAGTCCTGCTTTCACGTTGCTGGGTGAAAGAATCACATCATTGCTTAGTCTCTTACCCACACAGTATCCCCTTTTAACAGTTTTGCTTTGAAGCAAAACTACTGCTCTTGTTTTAGAACAAACGCCATACTGTTCCTTCCCTCAGTGCCCTCAAATCCAACTGTAAAAAAGCAGAAGCTGGTGGAGATGGAACAAAAAGCCCCAGCACAAGGTGCCTTATACTACGTAGTCTTACAAATACTCCACTCACTGTACAGAAGCAGCTGTACCTAGACAGACACTACTAGATGTAGATGCTAGCCCTAGTCATCTTCCCAGCCTAGGAGTACAGTTAGTCACAAGACAAGAACACAAACTTCCCTTCAGTCAAACACCATCACTGGTTTTCTTTGGTGGTAAAAGAGAGGACAATGAAGGTTGATAAGGCAGAGCTGTCAGTCCCCTGCTAACCTGATCTCCACTTAACTAGCTGATACCACATTCAAGACCACAAAATTAAAAGATGCAAGTTCATACCCGGCAGGTGACATATCTCTCATGCCGAGCCATGTCCCAGCTACGAGCCTGATGGTGACAGATTGCCCTGTACGCAAACATGACTGAACTCTCCCTCCTGGAAACGCTCACAGCTCCACAGCCTCTCCTCTGCTCCAAGTAGGCAGGAGTTTCATATACCCCAAAGAGAGAGGGTTTTTTTTTATTTCATATAAAGTCCTCTCTCTTCAAACCCAGGCTTGGTTATTACAGTTGGGTTTATTTCTAGCCCATGCTGATACTTGCCCTCTAGGCACAAGACAGATGAAAGGATCATGAAGGCAACCAACACTTTCTCTGAAAATGGAAAGCAGCACTTCTGGTTGTGAACGTATTTATAACAAAAACTCACAATGTGGATTTTTTTCATTATTTTGCTAGGAGTTAATAAAGCATACAAGATTACTATAATTTAAATGTCAGACATGCACTACTCTGTTTTCTTCCAACTACTACGCATTATTTTACTTTGTTTTTTCTTGTTTTTTCTTTTCTTCTTCAAGCCACTTACAGGACAGTTACTATGTGCTATGAGACTGTTCTTAATCACTTAAATAAAACCCAGTGCTACTTGGTTCTCTGTTCAACTATCATTATAATTTTTCTTTTGCCTGTGTTCAGAGCCCCCTGGACTTGTATCTAGATCATCGCTGAAGCCAGCTGCAAGTGCTCTCAAGATTGCTCTCTGCAGCATCAGCAGCCATCTGATAGTCACTGGGAACCTACCAAGAGCTGGGCAACTTCTGCAGCTTTACCAAAATACATGGAAATCTAAGAGCATCTGAGCAAGGCTCGTTGGGGCTGCCTAAATAACCTATTCAGACACTCCACAAAGCACAGCATCGCCACAGCTGGCAGTGCACGAGAGGCATAACAAAAGGGTTACAAAGAGATTGCAGAAACAGTTTTACAGCCAGGCAGGTATCCACTACTTCAGCGTTATTTTTCATTTATTTTAGGGGCAAAGATGTTTCCTGCCTTTTCCTCCAAAGCAACCAGGCCCTTAAGGCAGCACTTGCTCCCTTGTCTCTTGCTACTTTTGGAAGGACTGACCATTTCAGGGAGTGCCATTGCCCAAGTTCATCTCTCCCCTCCCTAACCTACCTTCCGAGTTGCCCCTGGTGAAGGGGAAGGCTTCTGTGGGCAAAAGAAAACAAGAGGCTTTTCCTATTCCCCAAGATCCCTAAACAAGTAACAAGCTATGGATTTATTTTCTCTCCTATCCGTGACTGTAACCGCAGCTGTGTAAACCCATGAAAAAATACATCTAAAAAAGGCTGATCTTTTCATCTGTAAATGGGACTTCTGTTTTTCTGAGGGAGTTGATCACTGCGCAGGCTAGTCCCCTGAACATGCTGCTACTTTGTAATACTGCTAAAATATTAATCCATGGTTTAGACATCAACCCATAGCTGCTCAATTTTCAAGTTTTCTCATTAAAAGTTTTCAATACAGAAACATTTCATCACACAGATTTCATCGTTATAGCTAGGATAGGAAAGAACACGAACAAGCAGGTCCTCAGAAAAGGTAGATGCAAAGCATATACTGTTGTGTGCATACTCTTGGAGTGCTCAGATAACGAGTTATCTGCTCATGCCAGTAGATGTACTTGCATGCATAGTTATCATTTATGGAGATCTTCTAAAAAACTAGCCTATGAGAATTATCTTTTAAATTTAAATTACTAAACTTAAAATATACAATTGGCAAGCTAAATTTACAAAGTAAAAATTCAGACAATTCAGAATATTGAGATAC
The DNA here is from genome assembly GCF_000690535.1 of Cariama cristata. Taxonomy (NCBI): domain Eukaryota; kingdom Metazoa; phylum Chordata; class Aves; order Cariamiformes; family Cariamidae; genus Cariama; species Cariama cristata. The sequence goes on along the minus strand of NW_009619116.1, from coordinate 41,553 downwards.
ATCATAACGATGCAGGGTTTGAAAAAGTGAAATTTTCATGGTAGGATACCACAGTTTCACAGAAATCTCCACTGGAATACATAGTTCCTTGCATAATTTAAAAAAAAATAAATCCCTGTAGTTGGCAGCTGTTTCATCAAACGTCCGCTTTCCTTCTGCCCTTGTAAAGCTGGTTCTCATCAAGAAGAATGTTGAGCTGGTAAAATCGCATTATTTAGATGGCCATGAATACCTCTTACACTTGCACTGAGAGCTTTCATGTGTCAGCTCTGCTATGCTGGCAGCCGCACATTAAATTACGACTACCGTCATTGCAAGCACCTCTCTAGCAGTCTTTCCACAACTGATGGCCAACCTCATAATCTAAAGAAAAACAAGCCACCTTTAATGTGAACAAATGTGTTTATAGCACTTTTCAAGACATCATCTATACACACAGAGATCAATGTAACATAGACTCATGCTGGCTGGTGAGAAGCTCACCATGACCAAGCAACATGCACTCACAGCCCACAAAGCCAACCATATCCTGGGCTGCATCCCAAGCAGGGTGACCAGCAGGTCGAGGGAGGGGATTTTACCCCTCTGCTCCGCTCTGGTGAGACCCCCCTGCAGTACTGCCTTCAGCTCTGCGGTCCTCAGCACAAGAAGGACAAGGACCTGTTGGAGCAAGTCCAGAGGAGGCCACAAAAATGATCAGAGGGCTGGAGTACCTCTCCTACGAAGGCAGGCTGAGAGAGTTGGGGTTGTTCAGCCTGGAGAAGAGAAGGCTCTGGGAGACCTTAGAGCAGCCTTCCAGTACCTAAAGGGGCTGACAAGAAAGCTGGGGAGGGGCTTTTTACAAGGGCATGGAGTGATAGGACAAGGGGCAATGGCTTTAAACTGGAAAAGGGAAGATTTAGATTAGATATAAGGAAGAAATTCTTCACCGTAACAATGGTGAGGCTTTGAACAACCTGGTCTAGTGGAAGGTGTTCCTGCCCATGGCAGAGGAGTTGGAATTAGATGATCTCTAAGGTCCCTTCCAACCAAACCATTCTATGATTCTATAAGAGAGAAGACAGGCTTCTGAATTTGAGGATTAAAGGCCTCATAGAAAGACAAATCTGAAAGACAAGCACTCTGCCATTCAGCGATCCATGCAGAACATCCGTGGGCCAGCACTGCTGCCTGCCTTCAGCCTCGACTGCAGCACTGGGGCCAAAAGGTCCCGACTCTCACAAATGCTGGAAAAGGCCACTGGACAGGCTCTGTGATTTTTAAAGTCGGTGTACGACATCACTGGGCAAAACCAACAATGTGGGGGGAAATTTCTACTTTTTTTTATCCTCTTATTGAATAACTGCCTTGATTTAAATATATGGTCAGGTGTCAAAGATCAGCATTATTTTAGTAACTTTGAAATGAACTAAACAAAATCTGACCTCACACCACATCAGATCTTCATTAATACAACCTTGTCATTGGGGAGAAACAACAAAATCACGTTAAGGCTGGGTGAAAAAGGCAGTCTAATAATATTCAAGAACTTTTCTTTAAAATTTCTTACTAAATTCAGTATCATGATACTGAAACAAAGACATATCATTCTTAAAATCCAATTTTATTTTAAAACTTAGAAAATAATTGATTTTTAGAGTCTTCATAAATTATCATAAAACTTGATAAAATACCTGGGAATGAAGAAAGGTATCTCCCCAGAGGCTTACATTACACCCACCTTGTGCCACCTAAGACTGTATTCAAAACGATCAAGCTTTGTTACGTATTAAGTTCAGTTATTGGGATTCATAGAATCATAGAATCATAAAATCATCTGGGCTGGAAGGGACCTTTAGAGGTCATCTAGTCCAACCCCCCCGTGGTGAGCAGGGACATCTCCAACTAGATAAGGTTGCTCAGAGCCCCATCCAGCCTGACCTTGAATGCCTCCAGGGATGGGACTTCCACCACCTCTCTGGGCAAGCTGTTCCAGTGCTTCACCACCCTCATCATAAAAATTTTTTTCCTTATGTCTAGTCTAAATCTACCCTCTTTTAGTTTAAAACCATTGCCCCTTGTCCTGTCACAGCAGACCCTGCTAAAAAGTCTGTCCCTATCTCTCATACAGGCCCCCTTCAGGTATTGGAAGGCCGCAATGAGGTCACCTCGAAGCCTCCTCTTCTCCAGGCTGATCAACCCCAACTCTCTCAGCCTGTCTTCATAGTAGATTGAGACCTTACAGCATGGTGCAAAATTTGTTAAATACTTTTGAACAAAATGGCTACGATTTAAAGCATCTGGTTAATAATCAAGAACTCCCCAGCAGAAACATCATTTTAAAATCTGGCAATAAGGCAGAATGAATCTCTCAACAACTACCTAATCCAAGATGATTTAGATAAAAGAGACAGTGCAATAGACAACAAATTAGTCTTCTGAGGCAGTCCTGCAGAACACTCATTTTCCCTTTACCTACACTTTCTTGCAAATACTCATAGATTATGAAATACTGAAAGAAAAGCATGAGAGGAAACCTCCCAGTCTGGCTCTGTTTGGCCCCAAACCCAGGGATTTATCCTCCTTAGGTCCTCAGTTATGCCCCAAAAGCCCCAATTCCTGCACAGATCCTTCCCAGCTCCTGCCAGCTCTTATGTCCAAGCCATAGGGAACCTTAGATCTGACAGTGCCAGTTGCATCTTTTAAAGCTTAAGAAGTCAAGGAAATGGGAGAGACCGTTAGAAGTTAGATATTATTTCAGCTGTGGTTACATTACTCTTTGCAGACAGTGGCCTTTACCAGAAGGCACAAGAAGAAGATACCTCTCCAGTAGACACAGTCTGTTCAAGAACTGGCCCAAGTTATTGGGCCCTGCAAAAAAGAAAGTGGCTGAGAAGAATGAATGATCTACAATTCGCAGGACGTTAGAGTAGAGGATCTAGCAGATCAGATTGTATTTTGTCTGTTAAATCTGTTTCAGGCTAGATCTAACCTTTTGACTTTACACTCTGTGACAAAATAGTTTAATCAGTAAGGAAGTTGAAATGCTTTGATGAAATAGTTGTACAAACAGGAAAAATTATGTTGCCCATTGATCAAAACAATCTCTTCTGGGGATTCACTTCACTTGCAATGTTCAGTCAGCAGAATATCATGGAGAAATAAATATGTTCCATGTCATAAAACTCTAGCACTCCCATACTCAAACTAAAACTAAATTAGCCAACAAAAACATGAAAGATGGTGCTAGTACAAACATAATTCATGCCTCTGATGAGCCAAGATATAATATTTACATAGCTACATTTTTTGTATTTAGAAAGATTATAAAAACATAGAAAAAAACATTTGAAGGATTATTTAATGCTATTACTACTTAGATCACAGACATCTTAGGAGCAGGGTCCTAATTACAATTACTAGTTACTTGGTGCTATATGTGCGTTTTTATTTTCCCTTTAAATAGCTCTCCCTACCCTGAAAAGGTTGGACTTCAGATAATACCATCAAACCAGCAGGTGAACCCAACATTCAGGATAAAAGAAAGGATGAAGATAAGCAGTGAGTCTAAAGTCCACACTGTGAGCAATAATCACAGTCTTCCACATGCCTCAGCATTTCAGCAATATCTTTTGTAAGCCTAGGGCAGAAAAAAACCTCTTTCCTTTTTTATCTTAAAGTATGTCACCTTTTTAGATTAGCTTAGCTGTATGAAACCCACTTACAAATAAACCTAACTCTTTTCAAATGATGGAAATCTTGAAGCATTGCATGCACGGGAGATCCTGCCACTTCACCTACATAGCTTGGCGTGCACTTCCATTTGTCAAAACTCAAATCTGGGACTTCCCAGGAACAATGGAATCGCTTCCTCTGAAGGCACTGCTATAGCACTGCAATCAGTGATAACAAGAACAGGAGAAGAGAACTTCAGTGCGTACTTAAAAAAAAAACAAACCACATTATAAATATGTTAACAAGAAGAACATTCAAGTGCTGGCTGCTCCACTCTCCCCTGTACTAATCTCAGGCTTCACAGTTTATTTTAAGTGCTCAGCTCAAACCTTAGTGTTTCAGCAATGTTTCTAAAGATACCAGTGAAATGTGAGCTACACCTGGCCTCTTATTAAACATACTGTCAGGCTTTATCTCTACACAGACCTTACTTAATGCCCCATTGCTAAATACAGCAGCCAAGAAATGCTGCAAGATATGAGTAAGTGTTAAAAATTTATTTATAAACATCTAAAAGTCTCAGCCAAGGACAAGGTTCAGGCAAGAAGAAAAACAAGAGGACAATTACTCACAGTCTGTTTTCCCTATAACTCACTGAGTATATAAAATAATTTTAGAAAATGAACACATTTATTTATTTGATCATCAGGGTCCCCACAAGTTTTATACAACTGCTTTGTATCACTCCTATGAGGAAACACTCAAGTTTTACCCCATGCATTAGCAGCATATCAAAAGGGTCTCATCCTGCAGGACTGACTCTGGCTACCATCCTGCACGGCACTGTGGCTTGAAACCCAGCAAAAATCCGAACCTTCTCATTCCTGGCAGGTCAAAACCTCCACAGGAAGGTTTCAGGTCAGGTCAAAGTGACCCAACCGCTAAGCCAGTCTCTCGGTCAGCTGCTGACTGCAGGGGCAATCCCGCTCCTCCTATCACCCTTTCCTACTCACACGCCCCTGTGTGTCCTGTAGCCAAGGTTGCCAGACGGAAAGCAAAAGGGTAGGAGCAGAACCATCCCTTTCAGCAGCCACCTACCATCAATCATATAAAACTGCACCCTCATCATGCACACTTCACAAAATAATTTCTTGTATGAAATCAGCAACTTTGGTATGAGCAGGTTTCTCAATCAGCTAAGGAGGTGGTTTTTGGAACTGGTGGTTCCCCCAGTTTTTCTTGGGGGAAAAACTGGCACTGAGCACAGCATAGGGGGCAAGGAACAAAGAAAGCAGATTAGATATGGCTATTAGGTCTGGTCAAAGATATGTTGAATAATTCATGGTTATCTCAGGAGAGAAAAGGACATGCACCAAGACCGTTTATGGTACTGTTCTCTCTGAGGGAAACATCTACTTCTTTCCAAAGGCAAGCAGTAAGTGCTTTTATTGCTTACAGGCTATTCTTTAAACACAAAACATCATAAAAGCTTTCTTAAAGTTGGACATTATTTGATGATTACTTACTGTATTCCTTTCAGTTTCTGTATGCAAGACTGTTGCAGAAGTCACAAATGTTCAAAATATCTTGTATTAAAACCCGAAATAGGGAGATCTATGTGACCAAATATTTAGTGTCAACAAAAATCCACTGTCTTGCTCTGACAGAAAGTCATTGTTATGTTTCATTAAACCGGATTGTATTTTCCCTTGCATAACCAAATTTTTTGTACTGTTACATTAGTAAACTCATTCCTAAAACAGAGGTAAAAGCTTTTAGCTGTCAATCAAAGAAAACCAAAATTACCTGAATGACTATCACGAAATATTAATAACTTCTTCCCTTCTTTCAAAAGAGACAACCTTAAGCTACCATACTTCTGCTTTGAAAATCTGTTTTCTTGGCCAATCAGCTTTATTTTTAATGACCTCAAATATTATCACTCTTTTTTTTTTTTTTTTTTTAACCATAGAGTGGAAAATACTGAAAATTTCACCTTAATATGGAGAAATGAGTGATACTATATACCTACTTCTCATATTGAAAGAAAAACTGAAAGTCTTCTAATTCCTCCACACGTTTCTATAATGAAGGGCTGTAAAATATGTGTGCTGTTTGCAATTAAAAGTATACAGAAAAATTCAGCAATGAAAAACATCCATAGAAAAAAATACAGGCAACAGACAGGTTTCTACCCTAGCCACACCACAACTTTAGGGAAATGTTCATTTAAGTATCAGCTAGCATCCTCCTCTATCACACCGTCCGGTTCCTGCTCCTTCCCCTGCTCACAGCCTCAACTCGCTGGGAAGACCCTTGTACATAACACTTACTAATTTCATCCCTGTAGGAGGTTTCTGCATCTGTTAGAGCAGCTGTTTTCCTTCACAACCCTACCCAGCTGACTTCACCTTGGCAATCGCTCAGCTAAAGAAAGTGCTCAGGACAATCACCTCCTGCACCAGGATGAGCATTTAGAGATGTCATAAGAGAGAAAATGGGGAGAATTGTTTTGGTGAAAGGGCCATGCTTGGGTAACTGTCTATAAATACAGTGAGGGTGAAATTAAGTGCCTAACAACTACCCTAAGAATTGGAAAATATTAAGCACTCTGCATAAGGACAGATTCCATACTCTAACGTGGACAAATGCACAGAGCAGTCACCGCAACAGTGTTGATGTGACATTATGAAAGAGACTACCAAGACTGAATCTCATTTTGTTGTTTCCGTATACCCTTCTACTCGCCTGTACTCACTTGTTTGTCTTACCACTTGATTGCATGTGTTTTGGGGCAGGGACTCACTAAATGTACAGCATTGTGAACCACAGAACTTGCAAATCTCACAGTAAATTATTAACAATAACACCAAAAGCAAATACTATCTTTGCAAAAACTGATGGCCATTATACTTACTTTCAGAAACTAGGTTTATGGCTCTTTTTTCCCCAACACAGAATTAAGCACTACAAATTGGATTGCCATTAAATATCCAGACTGTCATTAACTATCTAGACCAGATAATTTGTCATGCAAGTCTTTCACTAGTGACAGGCATCACCCTGTTGTGTCTTTCATTATACCAATGCATCAACTTTCCCAGTACTATCTGAAAAGCATGAGCAATATTTTGGGAGGCTGTATGTCACTGCTGCTTTCTTTTTCACCTCATTAATCCTTCAGACAGTTTTGACGAATCATGAGATGCTGGACCTCCATGAAATCTGTCTCCTCATGAAAGCTTCTTTGCAAAATCAGAAAGGACCCCCTATTATGTTCATCCATCACTTCAGTGCAACATGTTCCTACCACTAATGCCACATATTCAGCTGTGAGCCTGTAAGCAGGAGAAGAAAGGCTTTGCAATCCAGGTAGGTGGAGGCTGAGGAAAAGCCAGATGAGATATGCAGAGCAAGGCAGAAGATTATTATTCCAGCTGATATATTGACACCTATTCATTTCAATTTCTTCTAAATTCCGGATTAGCAGAATTGCCACTGATACTGCCCTTCACTACTCCTACCCCAATAATAAGGGTTCACGTGAGGATACCCTTCTATTACTGTCAGCTTTTCAAACTTGCAATCATTTTTGAATCAGTTAATTTTATTTATCCAAATAATTTTCACTCCGGGGAACAAAGTGGTCTTTACTGCCTAGAGCTCAGTTCAGTTCAGCTCAGCAGTTCAATGAAATCTTTCACACTTTGCAATTAAAACTGCTTTCAAATGAGTGCACAGCTGCCAGTGCATGTTTGATATATTTGCTTTGAAATTATTTAGGTATTACTATTGATTCCTCACACAGGTAATTTTCTGTATGCCAGTGAAATCTCCAGAATCCTACGCATTTTGTCAGAATTTATTAGAGCTACTAAGAAATTGTAGTGTTTGCATAAAGAGTCTTTATTAACACTGGAAAGTAGCCTACGGTAGTTATGTCTAAAAGTGCTGGAATGAAAAATCCTAAAAGATTTTCAAGATGACAGTTGAAAATGTCACGTGAATCTTCTGTGGCCTAAAAGCAACTCTATATATTACAAACACAACCTCCAAAATCAATATTTGAGCATTATAAAAAACTGTTTGCCACTCTCCTTCAGCTGCACAGTGCAGTCCCTACCAGTGTTCTTGTCCTTATCCAAATGTTGTCAGGAACATTCTGAAGACACTAAGAAAATTCCCTAAGGAACCCAAATGTTTAACATGACAAAGAATGACTTACAGGGTCAATCTTACGGCCTCTTGCCGTTTATATCTTTTCAGTTTATGAATGTATCTTATCATCAAATTGTACAACAATCAACTTAACTGTACAAGTAAAATCACTGTATTTTACTTTTTATTCTCTTGTTTCCAAATGTGTGTTTCTCTTAGACCCCTTTCTGCAAAGCAAAGGTATGAGGTCTACTGTTTTATTGCCTTGAAAATCAAGTTTTTACCTTCCAATTCTGAGCAGTGTTTTCTGGTCTTTTAATTATTTTGCATGACAGAATTAAAGGACTACCATTTGTCCTCTTTAATTGCCAGTAATTAATAAATAAAACGTTTTCTATGTATCTACAAGGGTATTTGCTTCACTAACGAAAAGGAGGAGAGAAAAACCTTTTCCAGAAATTTCTGGAATACACTTATGTGAAGTCAGTTTCTGTTTTTCTTCTAGTCTTTTAGGTAAATTTTAACCTATGAGAAAACACCTGTTACTACCATATGTTTGGACTCTCTCTCTTTGTGCATCTTTTCCATGATTTAGGTCCATGCAGTTCATTAAAAAAAGACTCAATATGCTGTTTAATCAGCAATCATTTTTGGCTATTATTCTTACAGTCAATGATCAGCCTCTACCGACTCACTTCAGTGTTTAAATAAAACTTACCAGCACATTGTCCAAGTCACTAGGAAGTCACTTGTGATTCAGCAAATCCGTTCAGAGTATTCTTTGGCTATTTCATAAAACCCCTCAGATATTCAAATTCTCTTATCATAAGGGCCTACAGGAAAGGTCTGATCAGCTTTTGATTCAAGATCTCAACATCCATCAAAACAGGGTAAGAACTTGAAACAGATTCTGCAAAGGCCAAAAAAGGACAAAAAAAATACTGGTTTGTTCTTCATATTAGGTAGATATTTGATGATCTTGACAAAGGGACTTTTGTAACTAATTTAGCTGGGGAAAAGAGATAAATCTGATATAATCTTATCCTTTTTATCTGCAGGGGCACTGTTAAAATGGTGATTTTGAATTCTGCATTTACTGATACTACTCCTTTGTAACTCCTTCCACAAAATAAAGTTTTAGTATTTTAAGATGAATACCAGACTAACAGCTTCCTCACATATGTATTCTCCCATGTGTGTGCACAAATACACAGGCTCTCCCACTAACTTAACCATTTAGCTCATTAGTTATTCCCCTTCCTCTTAGCACCCATCAAGTGCTATCATCTTCATGCTTTTAAGATTCTTGTAATGCATTTTACGTTGTTTTAATGAGATTTCTCTCTCATTCTTGTGTCACTCACTCGTTACTTCAGCCAGTTCCACACATTCTCTTCAGTGATGTTGTTTTCAATTAAATGCAAATTCAGTATGAGTTAAAATTGTGAGTCTTCAACATTCCTATAGATCTCACTGTGTGAAAACAGATTAGCCTAGTGAGGGACTTTTCATACTGAGAATTTATATCACTGTCTGGTTTTAGTGATTTCAACAAAATACACTATTTTATGACAATGCATCTGTGATTGTAGGTAGTATGACAACACCCATCTCTTTCTTTAAATGTAACGATCTTCTCTCCTTGGGTCTAGGTAATTGGCACTGTTTCTTCAACATCTCAGACTAGTTCAGACACAGCATAAAAAAGCATCCACAGAGAAACGCCAAGGGTTTTTTGCACAAGGATCCCTCACTCTCTAGAGACATGGTTTTATGTAATTGTTCAGAGACATGTGACACATCACAGAAAAAAGAAGAAAATTGAATAAAATGTCTGCAGTGGCTTGAGACCACCAGGCTAGAGAGTAGAAGGACAGTGGGATATACTAGAGAATATACTGACAAACTTCTCACTGTATGGTTGGGAAAACTGATCAATTCAGTCAAATCATCAGATCTGTTACTATAAAAGACAAATATCCTTCCATTGTGGGGGCAGAGGCAGCAAGAAGAAGAAAATGGGAAAAAGCAAGAAAATGAAATCTCATACTGAAATCTCAGTAAATTGTCTCTTTATTTATGTATACTGAAGAACACAGCTTCACCTGGAGACTAGCCATCTCAGAGAGTTAAATCAACGTGGTCAAAAAAGCGTAAAGCAGACAGGAACATCTTAAAAGCCATTTCCATGATCAGAGACACTGTTAAATACTTACACAAGAACATTCCAAATCAAGCAAAGCCAGACAGTTTTCAAGACAAGGTAAACAAAAAAAGTCATTGAGGGCGAGTGATTAAAGGATATTTAATGTACACAGTTTATTTTTTAAATTTGCAGTTTCTCTTCCTACCAAATGTCTGATTATTTTTCTTCAGTTACATGTATATTATTCAGGACAAAGATGTCCTCTAGGATTGCAAATGGCTTAGTATACAGCAAACACTGCCCCAGATGTATTTCCCATGGTTTTGGGGTTTTTCCACCCAGGTGCCAAATTGCTTAGTCAAGTAACAATTTCTTATGAAACTTATCAATTAGAGAATTTATTCTTTTACTTTCAGATAAGCAAAAACAACAACAGTACTTTTGTGCACATCATTACAATTCAGCTTCATAATGCAAAATCCATAGCCTTTTCTAGTCTGTAGCTTTTTTTTTCCCCAAATACTTATGTCCAGTAGTCAAAAACATTTAAATAGACTGTAAAGTCTTTAAACAAGAGTAGGAAATTAAGTGCACCTAAACTATAATCTGTTCTTTGTAACATGGTGCACAGCTCTTCTAAAAGAAAACCACTGTTTACTCACCATCTTATTGTATAGTTTTTGGAGATTTAGTATAAATCCTGGCACTATTTTTTCATTTCTAATCTTAAATATTTTCAAGTAATTTTAAAGAAAATAACACAGACCTAAAATTATTTAATTTCATTTCTGTTTCATCATGTTTTTCTGCTTTACATTAGTGTCAAGGTGGCTACATTTTAAGTAAGTGTTTAGCTCATTAAGGTAATTTAGCTTATCTCCATCTAACCCAAAAAATCTAATTCACAATTCCTACAAGAAAGGTAACTCACAAAGCTAACAGAGATGTTCAAAGCTCCTGCTTTCTTGAGTCTTCCAGTTTATTCTCTAGGCTTTTACGTTTCTTACAGGGATCAATTTACAATCTACGTAGCTCTGCCAGTAGATTCAATTAAAATTAATTGGATAAACTTGTAAACTCAGGAGTACACGTCTGCTGTTCTTCACTTAACTTAGTCAAGGTAAGGCTCTCAAGCACAAGAGGAAGGAAGATGTAGGGTGCTCTGAAGTCTATGTAATGTTTCACTGTCAAACTAGCATTGTTTTAGGAAAGACACTGTTAAAGGCACAAATAGGGATTTTACAGCAATTGAATGATGCTGATTTTAAAAACTGGATCCCTGCTTATAGGAGAAAAATATTGCTTTTACCTTACTGATAAGTGTGACGACATCACCTTCTCGGATTGTGAGTTCATCATCATTCTGTGCTTCATACGGAAATATCACTTTGCAATACTCCTTGGCTGAAAGGAAGAACATTCAGTGTGATAAATTATCACTTTGTAACAACTGCTTATCCAAGGGTGAAAATCTTCATAAAATGTTTCACAAATGTCTCTTCATGCTGCTTTATTTTCTTGCCATCTTTCTCTTTGTATTTTAGACCTTCATAAACAGTATGAAATATTTTAAAAATTGCACACTGATGAGTATTCCCACACATGTCATCCAGGGAATCAGCACTGTAGCCCTTCGAACCATCATCTCAAATGAAATGGCTCCAGACAGCAACCTGCCACAAATCATTTCCCTTACAGTGAGCCTGTATCTGACACTTGCTTCAATAGTTTCACTGGTACGGCCTTCCAACAGATCACATAAATTTGAAGCATAAAGGACCCAGTAGGTTGACACAGCTTATTTAATCCACTGGTGTGCAAGAAAGCAGATATTTCTGAACCTATAAAGATGATAAAGTAACAAATAATATATTAATAAATGTAAAGACATTCATAACTAAACCTTCTGTACACTCCGCATAAAAGAAGAGTTTTGAATATTAGTCTAAAGTTTCCTCTTCCCTTTTCCCTTTACTGTTTATAAATAAGAGCATCATCTCAACTTTCATCTGGAAAATAAAGGAGCCAGCACTCCTACTCAGAAATCATAAAAAGCAGTTGTCATGAAAAACAGTTACTTAGAACATGTTGCTGTGCAAGACAAGTATGTCAATGTGCCTTGCAAACAAAAAGGGAGTATGTATTCCAGCTGTTCAATAATGTATAAAAGCATGTGATACTCTAAGACAGCAGGTTTAAAAAGACCAAAGAAACACACATAGAAATTACCGGACCCTTTGTAGAAGGGCATGTGAGGTTGTAGAAGTGTTCACTTCACTTTAAATGTCTCAATTTTGATGACCTCTACCGCTGGTCAACTGTCATATTCGATGCAGATTCTTACTATAAAGAGAAGCTGCATTATCACACTTGTGGGTATTTGAGGCTCCGCCGGGGGGGTCAATTCAGCTGCCCAGACACTAGAGCCATTTCAGACACTCGTAGGTATGTAAGACACCCGCGTGGCTGGCAGATACGATTCACAACCTATGGAAGAACCAGGTCCCTCTGGCCTGGCATCTGGAGGCAAGGCAAAATACTCTGAGGTATCTCAAACAGCTCCAGATGCAGGCTACTGATTTCAGCCCCTAGAGTTGGGCCTGGTATCTGGATTTAGATTTGGGCAGCTGTTGTTAGAAACCAACGATGTCGGTGCCTACGCTAGCACTACAGTCGATGGCGATCAAGCCACTAAAGTAAGCAAAGCCTTGAGAGCCACTCTTCACCTCCAGAGCAGACACCCACATTTGATTAGCTGAGTCATGCTCTGAACTCCCTGGACAGCAGTGACAGATCTCCACTGGCACCCATCAGAGCCCAGACACTAAACTCACATGGCCATACTGAAACTTAGGGCTCTGACTCAGAAGCCGCATCCCAGCTGCTAAAGTTTAGTGACAGGAACATCAACCTTAAATGAGCAGCCAATGCACATGCATGTGAAGGGTTGCTGTCTGCAAGCACAATCAGCCTGAGAAATGAAATGACTAATGGGGAAGAGGAAAACTCTTCTCCAGTTCACACACTGCCACTCAGAAACAGCATGAATTTTATTTGGCGTTGGTTCAAGTAAACAAGAATTTCTTAGGCTTCACAGATTTATTTTCCTGAACACAAAAATTTAAATTTATCCACAGTCATTAGCAGTTGGCTTTCTGGCCCCACCCTGTACAGGGTCTGGCTGGGGTGGAGTTAATTTTCTTCACAGCAGCCCCTATGATGCTGTGTTTTGGACTTGTGACCAAAACAGCACTGGTAACATACCAGTGCTTTGGCTCTTGCTGAGCAGTACCTGCATAGCCTGAAGGCTTTCTCTTTGCTCTTTTTCCCCATTTTGTCCCCCAGTAAGTAGGTCAGGGGTAGGCAAGAAGCTGGGAGGGGACACAGCCAGGAGAGCTGACCCAAGCTGGGCAAAGGGATATTCCATGCCATATAACCTCCCGCTCAGCAATAAAAAGGGGTGGGCTTCGGGGGTGTTGGTCTTGGAGGTCGCCATTGCTTGGAGACTGGCTGGACATTGGTCTACTTGAGGTAGGTAGTGAATGATTGCCTTTGCGTCGCCTGTTTTTTTCCTCTTTCATTCACTCATTAAACTGTCTTTCTCCATGAGTTTTCTTGCTTTTATTCCCTCTATTCTCTCGCCTACTGGGGAGCAAGTGGCTGCACGGAGCTTAGCTGCTGGCTGGGGTCAAACCACCATAGGCCCTCTGATGTCTCTGAAGAAACAAGAGTCAGATGAAGACAATGAACACGATCTTTGGAAAAAATACGAGCAAGGAAAAAATCAATCACTTTCCCTGCTTCTGCGAGCAGGGAACACTGTCAAATAAACATTTGGTAACACTGTCAAATGACTGCACATGTGAGCACCACCAGGTTACAACTCAAGATTTCAGAGGATGAAAGGGATGTCTAACTGCTACTTTACAGCATTCTGGAGGAAGGGTTCGGATCTCTCTTTGTGGTCTCAGCCAGAATGTTTCACCTACTCACTGTCTTGTCTTCAAGACAGTATACTAACATTTTATGTAAAAGGTGGTGGAAAGTTGACACATACTTACTTAGGTCAGGTAGATGCTGAGCAGCATGCAAGATAGACATGAGATTCAGCACATTTTTACACTTCAGTGTGTATGCTACCTTAAATCACCATGGTTGGCTTTTTTCCTATTCTGAGAGTATCTGCATCCTGAAAAACAGCTTTGCTAAATAATAGATTCAGTGAATTAGTATAGAGATGATGTAGATGTAATACTGTACTAAAGAAGCTGAGTGCTGCGTGCTCAGGGAAGTCTCTTGTTACTGGCAACAGGTTTAGCACTTCTTTTTTAGGACACAGAACAGAAGCCAGACTGAGTTCTCAGAGGCAAACACCACTTGGGCCCAAGAAGGATCAATCCTGAACGTCCATTCTCAAGCACATAATGTTGTTCCTCTGTTCAATACGAGCATAAACTCAAGATTAGGTGGGAGGCCAAGCACAATGCACAGCTGATCAGCAGAGAACAGCCACTACACCACAGTAACGGCACTATTCTGAAAGGATGCCAGCAGTGCAGCTCTTGCTCGAGGTGTGGATGAATCCCATGTGTTTCAGGTTAAAGAATGCTTTGAGTAGCAACTGTCCATGGGGCTCACGTCTCCTGAGTCCTGTAACAGGCAACCCTCCCTCTGCTCCCCCTTGCTATTTGAAGACTGAATTTAAATCATCTTTCAAGATGAAGACCCTGACAGAGAAGGGTGGAGAGAAGGCTGTGGTTTCAGCATCTGAAAAAGTCAGCTGATAATCAGGAAAGTAAGTGCTCTCTTTCTTTCTTTTTTTTTAACTTCTCCTTTAAAAGTACTTGTCATCGTGGATCTCACAGTAAGTGGCTGTCAAAAGCAGTAAGAGTTTATCCAAAGAACTCATAGTCCTTTCACTCATAGCAAACAGCTATGCATCTTTGCATTCTAGTTTTAACGTCAAGAACTCTGTTCTCCTGTGATCTGTCTGCCCTCCTCACCACTCTTACCTTTTTTCTTTCATTTTTTTAAAATATCCAGATAGCAGAGAAACAAGGAATTAAACTAGAGAAAAATGCCAAAAAACAGATCTTAAAGTCAGCCAAATGCTGATGCATTTCATAAAGAGCCAGGAGACAACCTTGTGAGAGGCACAAGAGGGAGCTGGGGGAGGCTCAGGGCTGCCCCGTGCTCTGAAGGCTGGCACAAGAACATAGGGTGAAGGCACAGCCATGGAAAAAAATTCATGGTTTATGTACAGTCTAAGTCTGGACTCCTTGAGTGCAATTCGCACTGACACATGCTAAATCAATACATTCCTCTGCCAAACAAAGACCCTGTAGATCACGCTGCAAGAGAGCTAGGTCTCAACAACATGGACGGGTTTGGAACAATGTAAATGACTGGACAAAGTCAGCTTTCAAATTTCTCCTAAGGGAATGGTACACCAACATGATTTAAGTAAGTAAAAGAAAAGCCAACAGGACTCAAAATAATATGAACCTTTAAAATCAGATTAATAAAAGCAGAGAAGAATCTAATAGGTTATCTCACTACAGTACTAAAATTGTCCTTACTCAGCAGAGCACAATACCACAAGAGGATACAGAAGCACTTAATTTCAACAGTTACGTTTACATACGAAGGAAGAAAAGGTAAAAGGAAATACTAATTTCAGACACAGCACTGTAGAGACCACACTTGAATTTGGGCATTTTCCAAGTGAAAGAAAAAACACCAAAAAACTAAAGGTCAAAACAACATATCCTATTACAAGTCTGGTAAATCGACTTAAGCCAAATTAAAGCTTCAAACTAACATATCAAAATTAAACATCCCTCAACTGTAGATGAGAAATCTCATTTTCACATTTGACATCCAAGGCTGGGTTTATACATCACAGATTGTTCTTCCAGAAACCCTCTTTTTTCCTCTGACCTGAAGACATCTTAAAAACATGCCTGCTAATAAACCCCCAACAGCAGACATCTTGGAAACAGTAAGGGAGGAGAAAAGATGATATTCATGAGCTTTTCAGTCCTCATATATTAATTCAACAATAATTTACTCTGTCAGACCACGGAGTCTCTCCTTGCAAACTCACAGCTCCTCCCAAGCAAAGGAGGACAACCCACCACAGGTAATGTGCATTGCTGAGGGAACTGAGTGAGCAGATAAACCTTACAGCGGATCTTACGACTCAAACAGGCTGGACCTAATGCAGGATGTTCAGTTTCTGGCCTGACATATTCTGAACTTGGAGCTTGGGCTACGTATAATCCCATTTGAAAGTATGTAGCCTTGGCTACATCCTGTGATTTTTGAACTGTACTGTTCCAATGAGACGAGGTACAATGACAGTACAACAATAAGAATCTTCTCTGCCCACATCCCTCCTAGTCTTATCCTTTGGAAGGAAGAACAAAGCCATTGCTAGCTTTTCTGATAGACCCCAAGGACCCAGGGTGACACACAATTCCCCTTCCCAGCATCACCCTCATAGCTCAGAAGTTGGAAGAAAGACCAGCAGCAAAGAACTAGATATTTATCTCAAGTGGTCTGCCACTGCTCACACTTCACTGAGGAAGAAGTCTCAGGACCATCCTAAACACTATAAAGGGGCTATCCTCTAAAAAGAACTGGATGCTTTATAGAGGTAATTAATGTGCATCTCTGTTCAGCACCTTATGTCCCACAGTCTGTTCCGAGTTCAAAATGTGGCCTATTTGATACAGTCTCAAGCCCCCCCCTCCAACATTGCTTCAAAGAGGGAGAACAATAGCAAGAGATAGCCTTCCTACAGAATACAGCTGCTTCATTACCTAGGCTGTTGCAAGTGCTGTATTTCACAGAATTCAGTGGCTTGAGATGTATTTACAATTGCAGTGTAAAGCACTGATGTCAATGTATAGACCTTCTATATGACTTGGGGTCCTGCAGTACTGTAGCAGGTAAATTCATTTATTTCTATTTTGAGAGACTGGTTAAATATTATACTGTTTGAACCAGAACTGAACAAACCCCATTTACTGTATCAGTGGATCCTGTTCACTTTAAAAGCATGCCTCTCCTATTTGGTCTCCTGCCAGACTCTTAGGATGAGCTGTGACGTTCAAGACAGCAGTCCACAGACAAAGATACCTTCATGCTTAAAGTTGACAGGGGACAGTTACGCTGAAATTTGCTTTTCCTCTTAGGCCAGGATGACACAATTTCCTTCTCTTACCTCTGCTGCTGCTTCCTGGTTGTGAAGCAAGAACTGTTCCACCCCACGGCAAGATTTCCTCCATCTCAGGTTACCTAACCACTGGGCTGGAGTCATCCTTCTGCCTTTTCCGAAAATGTTTGGTTTTGGTTTTTTTTTTTTAGTAAAACAAATCAAAGTTGATTTTTGAGGCTTAAATATGTAATTATCAAATAAATAAATAAATAAATAAATATTTAAATATTAAATATTTCCCTCTTGATGAAGTCTAAATCATACGCCAATCAATATGGATACAAACAGTAATACTAAGTAAGAAAACAAGCAGTATTAAAATAGTATTCCTTGAGTTTAAGCTTCCTCTCTTTAACTATCACTCACAAAATGTTTCTGAAATGGAATAAAATGTACAAAATCTAGTGAAAAATTACATCGTTACAGAAAACACAAACCAGATCAAAAAAATCCAAACACACATTCAGCAGAATTTGGTTTTACTATTAATTGCTATACTCGAGACTCAAAAATGGACTGCATTAATAAATATTTTCACAGAACTTCATGAGATGCAAACTGTCAAAACACCATCTCATCAAACAAAAAATAGAAACAGAACTAATTAGGGCCCCATTAATCCAGATTCAGCTACTCCTTACACCTTCTACCATCATGCAAAAAGATTAATTGCTTGCTAGGATTTTGGTATTCCTATGCAATAGCTTAACACAAATCGTAAACAGTGAGTGGAGTAATGAAATTAAGTGCCATGGTCAATGCATTCTGTGACTTAGTGACTTTGTTGTTTTGTTGTCTGCTTATTTACACTCCAATTTTGCGATCTCAGCAATCTGCAATAGCGCTCTCAGTCATTGTGGATGTTTTTGCTTTGCTGAATTTTAGAATTCAACAGAGCTACTTAAAAATGTATATATATTTTCTTCAACATAGCCTTTTCACTGCAAGTGAACTAAAAACAATGTATCTCACCCCAGAGAATTATAAACACGCATGTATGTGCCATCCCAGCCACATAAGAGAGACAGAGATTCAACAGCAGAATAATTCCCCTATAAGTCTAGGCACTCACAAATCTAAACGAAACAGCTCTCCCCTCTTCTCTTCAAAGATGCACTCCTTTGTTCCTGAAAGGTTAGTGATGTTTTCCAAGGGACTACTCAAACTCCGGAAGGATTTGTGCTTTCACTGTGCTCTCCCTTTGAGCAAAAAGTCCTCTTTGGCCCTGAAGAGTCATCTGTTAATCCCCCAAAATATTAAGCCCACTTTTCAGGGAGATTTACATAGCATATTGTTGGGAGAGGCACCTATAGAACATACTGCTCTGTCTCTTGCTCTGACCAACTCATCCCATTGCAGAACTTAGGCCATTTTGTATGCAAATCACTGCCCCATTGCATCAGAAAAGCTGTAGGAAAAAGGCAGACTCAAATCAAGATGTGGGAAGAGTCAGCAACCATCATCCCATGCTGAAGCCTTTGTGGACAGGGAAGATGCTACTGCTCCCTACTTCCTCCCTCAGCAGGCTCTTTCACAGTGCAACTGTGTTTTTTATCCAGTTGAGACTAAGGAATAACACCATCAGTCATGGAAAAAAACAGGTGGACGATGAACAATTGTGTTATTCCTCTACCATCGCAATCTCTCTTGCTTGCAGCATACATCTCCAGCAGTAACCCCAAGGGAACCTAAATCTCAGATCCAAAAGCCCTCTCTCCATACTGAGCTTAATCTCTGGATCTTCTGATTCTTGCTACTTCTTAGGAGAATGGCACAGTATCTGTTCTCATCAGCAATTAGACTCCAAGGAAGACTGGGAAACTACCATCCCGGGCAAAAGTGAAAGTAGCTGAGGTCCAAGGTGGAATGATATTTTTACGCTGAACACTGCAATTAGAACATTCACCAGCTTTCTGAGACTGCAAACTTCCCTGGACTCAATGCTTTTTCAAGTTTGTTTGTGGTAGGTTTTTGGGAGAAAGTAAAAATTAAATTTTGGAGAAACGACAAATACTAGATAGATCATAGTCCTCTGCCAGACCCTGATCATGTCTGACTACCAGACATTAACTGTGTCCTTGTTTGGCTAAAACAGGACCAATTCTCCTTTCAGCAGATTTTTTCCCTTCAGTTAAGTTTCTCCTAAGTAACTGCACTTTCTGAAGTTGGCTACATGGTTTTCAGACAGTGTCTGCTTTCAGAATTGATAACGCTTGATGTTTATAGTTGTTACTGAAGTAAGAGTGGGATTGGCATGCAGAAAGGCCCACGTTTACACCTATTCCTATGGGAACAAAGGTCACTGCCTCTCTTATGTTCAATGTGTGAAAAGGCATAAAAGGGTCGCACCTGCGGGCAAGTGCGGATGGGACAGGTGACCGAAAACTCACTGAAGAGGTATTCCATCCCATCCACATCATGCTCAGTGTAAAGCTAAGGGATCGCAGGGGTCAGCCCGTCTTCTTTGATGGTCAGTGTCCCTGTGGGACTCTGTTTGTTCTCCTACCTCCTATTGCAATCCATACATTCCTCAATCTGGTTCCTGTCAG
This sequence comes from Cariama cristata, assembly GCF_000690535.1. Lineage (NCBI taxonomy): Eukaryota > Metazoa > Chordata > Aves > Cariamiformes > Cariamidae > Cariama > Cariama cristata. The sequence goes on along the minus strand of NW_009619116.1, from coordinate 21,824 downwards.
CTGCTGAGTCCAGTCTGGGACATCCAGCTGCCCACCCTGCAGCAGCAGCAGCGGTGCAAGCCACCACGGCTTGCAATTCCCTGATAGTCACTGGGATCATCATCATTTTATTTCTATTATTAGTAGTATTAGTATTAATATTATTATACTATTTTTCATTGTTATTGTTTTATTAAAGTAGTTTAACTTTCCAACCCATAAGTCTCTCTCCCTTTTCTCCTTCCCTTCCCCTTCTGGGAAAGGACAGGGTTAACAGAGAGCATCTGTCACCCGCTTTAAGTGTCGGCCCAGCCTTAAATGGTGACAAACTCTAATATGAACAAATTATTCCTCCGCCTATATCAAAACCCAAACCAGACTGAAGTACATTTCATTTTCACTGAAAGGTTTTTCAATTTAAATGAAGCTTCAACTGACTGAAAAATACCTCTTGTGATGTAATTTGAGGCTAAGACAACTATATATAATGACATTATATCAGACCTTCCTATACATGTACTTCTTTTTCCCAGGCAAGAACAGAGATGCCAAAAATTCTACTGAGGCCTCAGAGACTCCAGGAAAGATAAAATGTCCTAAATAATAAAGTTTACGTAAAATTCATAGAACATGCAAAGATACTGTACAAATAAGAAGCCCATCCTTCTCACCAATTCTGGCAAAAGGGTTGTTGAATAATGTTTACACACAACCATGGTAAAAATAAATGGCAACAGAAGAAGAGGGATCTGCCGACCAAAAAGGCATGTCTGAGGGAAATAACAAGAAGGTGAAAGAAGAACCAACCAGAGCCCAGAAGTGTTGACAGAGGAGTGTCTCTGTGTCAACCAGAGTTCAATGTGCCACTGTAGAAGGTACAGTTCTCTCACCGTTGTTCAGAAGTTTCCACATTTGTTTATAAGTGGTGAAAGTATGAAACCCCAGTACCCTGGGATGTGGTTTAGTGAACAGCATCAGCTGCCAAAAGGATGAGCTGATGTGGAAAGAGGCAGCTGTTTCCTAGTCCGGCTTACCATACAAGGGTTAGTGCTGCAGGAGGGAAAGCCCAGGGGACCACCCCTTCTGATGGCACCTGCACTCAGGTCAGCTTAACCTGCTCCAGCTGCAGGTTGGGAAAGGTAATTCCAAAACACATTGGTTCAGGAGCCCTGCCCTCCATTACCAGTTTGGACACTTTTCAGTATTTCAAGCTCCCACTTCCTCAGGGCAATTGAGCTCTTGCAGTACTTCCCATTAACAGCCTGGTGTCACAAGGCGAACAAGATAAGAGGATGCAGCAAGTCAATTAGTGTGGTGCAGCTAATGGACAAAAACTGAAAGCTGTTTTAAGCTGCTTTTGCAACTTGGAGCTGAAAATGTGGTAAACCAGGTCATAACCATGTGCTTCTCTCAGACAGCCCCTGTTCTGCTGCTCCAGATGCTCGCCTTCCTACACCTGTATGTGTTCAGTTCTGGGACAAAATGTTACCTGCTAACTACCAAAAAGGATAAACACATCAAGGAAGGAGAAGGCATGTGCAAGACTTAAAAACTCAACACTTTATATTATACTCAATTTCTTTTCTACCAGAATCCATAACATTTATTTGTAACTTTATACAAATAAAATCAAAAGATGAGGAATATATACGTAAGTTATTTGGTAAGCTAGTTACACATACCTCCCTAGAATAGCACTGAGATCTGCCTAAAAGTTTTAATTATTGCTTTTTGTTTACTAAGCATTGAAATGACGAAAACAGAACTGAAGTTCTTGGACACTGTTCATTCCCCATACAAACTATACCACCCACACAGATTATTTCTGCTACATAAAGAAAGAAAAAAGAGGAAAAAAGCAAGGACACTCACAACCAGAGATATTTTTCTATGGCTTACCTACAAGTTACAGCCTGAAGTTGGATCTTATTCAACTCTGATGAATTGCAAAGTACGCTCAAGGCTGAAAGCTGATCACACAATTTAATTTGATTTTTGGTGGCAGAAAACTTGAGGTAGGATTATCAGAGCAAAAACAATTCAGAGGATTCTGTGAAACAAAGCATTCTGTCTATGTACCACCTACATAAAGTTTATCCTAAATATAGCTATCTGCATCTTTGCTTTTCATATATAGAGGACACTCTTTTAGCCAAACCCAGAGGAAAGTTCAGCTTGCTTTTAAGAGGCTTAATAGCATGAAGCGCAAAGAAGAAAAAACTATGAAACCTACTTTTTGTTCTGCTGTCCACTTCTATTTTTGTTGGCTCCTGAGTTGCTGTGGCTGGAGGTAATTTCTTCCCAACACTCTGAAAAAAAAATAATTATTCTCCTTTAAAATTTGCAGGTTCAGTTAAAAGTTGGACAACATAAAAAAATTATAAGGGAAATACAAAATATAGAAGTAGAAAAAGGACAGTAAAGAAACAGAGACAAACTATACTTAGGTTTGTCCGTGAGGTTTTTGTTAGCTTTTTTTAAAATGATAAAGAATTCATGAAAATGTGATACTTCAATTTTCCCTTTAAAAATTTTTTTACTAACATTTTTAAACAATAAACCCTTAACACAGTTTCAGGGAAGACTCTCAGAAGTTTCATTGGTGACCTGAATATGTGATGAAATTACTTAAGGAAAGGTGCTATTCAGTACCAAAAGTAAAACTGAAAGAAGAGTGGGGCAAAAACCTCCCTCCTTGACTTCTGTCCCTACAGGGAGTATTCATTTCAGTCATTGTAGACTGAGTGTGATTTTTAAGTTGACAACATCTCTTTAAATGGTTCCCATTTTTGTTTATGTTGAGCAAAAAGAACTAATTTACAGAGGAGTACTACAATAAGCAATAATCAGCCTCAAACAGGTATGCTGAAAGAAGAGTAAACAAACATTATCTGTCCCCAACAAAATAAAATTGGTGACATTCATCTTTATGTATCTTCACCAATTACTATATGCATGCTATCCCCTCTCTCACTCAGCTTTTCTCCCTAGCAAGAAAGCTGTCTAGCTTTAAAATCCCAGCAATGTGTAGTTGAGGACGTATTTGTTTATACAGATATGAGTACCTAAAAGCCCTAGCTGTAGTTGAACATCCTTTTCTGCTAACGTATGCATAAACACCACGAAACCTCCTCCACACTCCAGTGACCTTCTGAGTAAAAGCTCAGAGACAATAGAGTTAAGATTCAGTTTTGAAGGCACTGAGGACCTCTTGGGGACCATGAGGAAAACATTGGTCAATATGAGAAGGAATAGGAGTACAGCACTTCAAGTAGTTGAAAAATTTCAAGCTGTATGAAGAATATGAAGAGCTCCACATAAGTCATTTTGTACACTAACGGTGTCAAAATTTATCTATGAAGAGGAGTAAAATCCATACAGAAGGATTTTAGGCTGGCAAAAAGAGCACCTCTGGAAGAGAGGTAGTTTTGAGAGTTGCGCACAAGACAGTCATCAAATTTGTGTTGACAAATAAGACAAAATATGAATTGCAATACCCCAAAGTGTCCTGTTGCAACTTAACTTGCAAGTGGCAGCAGAAACAACTGACCTTCTGATGGGCTTGCAACTTCACTTAAGATCTGGAGTTTGTAAACTGCTGGGGAAGAGATATCAACAACAACTCTACAGAACGTCCCAACTTCTTTGCTGCGGTGGGAGTGAGAGATGAGAAGGATTATCTGAAGCAGTGACTAGGGAGGTAACAGAAAGACAGGAGATGACAGACTCCTGCAAATCAGGAGAGGGCAAAACTAAGAAAAGAGCACCACCTTGCTATGCTGAAGAAGCTTAAAGTCAAGAAGGATGATGATGAAGAGCTGACTCAGATCTAGCTGGAAAGCAGTGAAAATTGTATTGGAAAAGATATAATGAAGAATTTGAAGCTACCAGGCATTCACAGAGACAAAAGCACAGAATACCTTCAAGATGAAAGCAAGATAGGGAAGATAGCTTTTGGTTCAGAGGCAAACAGAGCAGTTCAAGATAGCTGTGCATCTCAGTACATGCTCATTCATGATCAAACCTTTATTCACAGTTCTAGTTCATAAAATGGTTTGGAAAATGATGAGAGTGCACACTCTAAACTGTACTGCTATTTAACTCAGAAAGAAATGCTTATTAAAGGAATAGCCAAAAACTTTAATTTAGGGGAGCTTTTCTTTTTTTAAAGATGAAACTGTTATTCAAGAACAATTAATTAAAGGAAAGCATTTAATAATTGCTTCATCATACATGAATCGCTGATCTTATGCCATGAAACCAAAACCCAGATAAACCCACAACAAGCTAAAATCTAACAAGCTAAAAATCACAGCAAAAGAATCATGGGCAAAGAGAAGAAACTAGTGTATCCCAGTGGGAAGGGCATGCTTCAATATAATTTCTTAATTTATAGAAGGAGATGCCTGGGCAATGCTTGAAAACATTCATTCATCTGCTCGTTCAGAACAAATGCCTGAGCAGGTGATAAATCAGCATGGGGAATTAATGGACTCCTTGGGAACAGAAAAGAGAATACCATCCAAACAAAGCCGTTCTTTTGTTGGGAGCTAGGAGACAGGTCGGAAAGCAGTCTTTGCATGAGTTCCCATTTGTTCAGGAGAGGTGGTAACAAGTCCAGGGAGCAAAATGGCTGAAGACATGACTCTTTTTGAAAATATAGAAATAGCCTAAGCAAAGAAACGAGAAACTGGACTCCTGACAGGCCTACTGATAAATGAAGAGCAGTGCAAAACTGGGTGTAGCACATGCAACATGCTGAAAGATCACAGTGACCTACAAGATCCAAAGATCATTTACTACAGAATGAGCAAACTTGTTCCAGAATTCCACAATGAGGAGAGGAATGGATGTTTATATCGACTAGGAGGATACAGAAAATTGTAATTCAAACAATTTAAACAAGGGCTGCACAGAACCCACTCCAGTGAGGAGGGACACCTGAATTTGTTGTGGGACAAGGAGAGGAGAAGACAAGTGGAACTGGTATTCTTTAACTGTAAGGGGACTGCACTCAAGGATTTATAGGGGTGACACAAGCATCACTGACTGGAAAAAAGAGAAAAACCCAATGGTTAAGCCATGCAATTCTGGTTTCAGGTGGACCTGCACTGCCAAGATGTTTTACTCTTCCTGTAAAAAGATACTAAAGGAGATTGTTCAAAAATAAACTTTCTTCACTCTAAGAGACATTGAATCCTCTATGACCTGTTCAGTCTGATGTTTCTGCTTTAACAGGATAAAACCTCAAGTATAGCTAAGATCTGTGTGCTTGGAGTCTCAGATCAAGGAATAGTATCACAGTTAGCAATTTTTCTGACAAGAATAGAGAAATGGGAGACAGACACATCTCCTCCCCTATGAGCCAGAAACCTTCCTTCTGACTCTCAGACTGTTCTATGGCACTCATACTCCCATACAAGTCAAATATCTACCAAATTTACTAGTGACTAGGAGAACCAAGCAAGCTCAACTTAAATTCTTGCTGATCCAACACACATCTCCATGACACAGACTTTTCTTCTCAGGGACTAGTTACTAGAGGGTATTTTGGTCTCTTCTCCAGTTGGAGGCCCAGCATAATTTATCAAAATCTCTTTCACTTCTAAAAAAGGAAACATGGGAGCAAAGAACACTCTAATTGGGTCGAACTGAAGATTTCAATATAAGACTTTCCCCTCCTCTGTTCTTCCTTCACCTAAGCAGAAGGTCAATTCAGAAAAAAATCTCCTCCTAGCCCTTCCAGACACACTGATGTATGCTGCAAAATACTGATACACAACTCCAGCTTTTGCATTACTTAAGTCTTTTGCCCAATTCATTCCTACCTATCAGGCTCAATATTCTCAAGAAGCAACCAGGTATTATCCCTGTGCAACACAGGCACAAAACAAGACTTAGAACTTGAAAGACTTTTTGGGAATTCAGACACTCCAAATCCAAGAGCAGGATCCTTGACCCTGCCAGCATCCTCTGACATCTCCCAGTCTCAAGTTGTGCCAGGGGAGGTTCAGGTTGGATATGAGGAAGAACTTCTTCACTGTTAGAGTCATTAAGCATTGAAATAAGCTCCCCAGGGAAGTGGTGGACTCACTATACCTGGAAGTGTTCAAAAAACGTTTAGATGCGGTGCTTTGAGACATGGTATAGTTGGTATGGTCATGTTGGGTAGAAGGTTGGACTTGATGATCTTTGAGGTCTCTTCCAACCATAACGATTCTATGATTCTGTGAACTCTCTCTCTCCATTTACCTACCTCTATCATTTTGTCAACAATGTCTACAATAAAAAGTCACATGCAGCATGAACCAGAATGCCCGTAACGATGCCCTCCCAGCAGTGTCCTAATCGCCAGGCTGCAAAGACAAGTAAAGTTCTGCATTTTCTGTCTGGCTCTGTATATCTTGAATTCTTGGCTGCAGAATGGTTTCAGCACCAGCAAAAAGGGTAGCATATTCCCCTCTGCCTTTGTATCTCTAGCCTGGTGGTTCAGAGACACTCCTGAAGAGTACCGTTGCAGTTTCCCCTTATCCTCCTCCAGTATGCTGATTACCATAAGTCTCATTTCTAGATGGTGGCAGTCAGCCTTGTTCCATTTACATTACTCTGCAGATATCACTCAGACTTGCTTAGTCCTGTCACATACAAGAAATATGTGGTGGAAACGGAGTTCGTATTTCCTGACTCCAAGCCTCAGTTGACTCCCAACACACAACAGAACTTATCAACAAAATAGGCAGAATCTTGATCCCACTATTTCTGCAAAGCGAGTATAATGAGATTATTTAGCTGTCGGACACAAATCCCCCTAATCGCCTGACAAGTGAATTCTAAAGATGAAAGGGGATGAAGTGCCCTCTTGCTGCAGAAACAGCTGATAAAAGCATGAATAATGACCACGATTTGGTGTACAGATATTCAGAGGGATGAGACAGATTTAGCAGCAACCTGCCAGTATTAATGCTTGGGTTTATGAAGCCAATGGAAGGATAGTCTAGTATTAAATAACAGGTTCTGTTAGCAGAAGAGGCCTTGATGGCAGTTTGGTACACTGCAAATCCCTATCACGGTGGACCAGTTCTCTCCGATACCGAACTAACAGCGATTGTGATTAAAAGTGGTTGAGGTGGCACACAAAGTTGAGTGAATGAGGTCACAGTACAATCTGAACAGTTCCATTTCCTTTCATTTATGTGTTTTGGCTCAACTGCAATCCCTAGAACAGCAGAGAACAACACAAGAGAAGCGGAGCACGTAATAAGCGGTATACAAGTGAGTTTTTCTCACTTAAGGGCACAATGGCCCTTCCCTACAACTAGTCAACCCTGACCAAAGGAAGAAAAAGTAGACCTGTGATCAAGTTTCCTCTTTCAGGATATTTTAGAATTGTATTTCAGGGTTTTCTGTTGCTGTTGAAAGCTGAGTTGTCTATTTACTTTTGTTATTCAGGTCTTGTATCTCTAGAACATTTCAAATTGAATTGTCACTTATGCACCAGCTAGGTCCATACAGAAGATTTTGTTATACTTCTTTGCACTAAAGGCACATACCTGTCCTTTGACTTTCCTTTAACAAATATAAGCTTCTCAAATCAACAGCTTATGTACTCAGGAATAAGAAAAAAAAGATTTACTCAGCATCAGTATTTATTCTGGAAAGTGTATTGAGGTCTTTACCTTAGATAAGATATTTTGGAATTGCTACTTGAAATGTAATTCCATGAAGACAGTCTTAAGGAACACATGAGATATTAAAGAATTCATTAAAATGGGCTGTATGAACTGGAAACACTAACATTTTTTAGCTTAACATTCTTTGTCAGTTTGAATAGCAAAACCACAGCAATACACACTGATTTTATACACCGGAGGAAAAGAGTTATCTATCTTGAGAACTTTTAGAATTTCAGAAAGCCTCAATGATTAGGTCAGAGGAAAAAATGTGCTGTGTTTCTTGGACCACAATATTTCCTTTTAACATTGAACTAGTATTTTTGAATGTTGTTTATATGCATAAAAACTTTTTTATCGCTAGGTTTATGTGCAAATCCAAGGCCACTATTAGTGACAATACAAAAGCTGTATTCTTTAACATATTTTTGACAGTCCATTTTGTAACTGAGACCATTTTTTCACAAAGAAGCAGAAATGGTCACTAGATTCTTCCAGCTCTGGATCAACAGAAGCATAAACAATCTTCTTGTTGACTATGTATAATGCTGGTGTTGTGAGGGGGGAGCCAAATTAATTTATTTTTTTCTAATGTGCTTTAAGTGCTTAAGGAACATCATCAAGCCCTTTATCCATCCTACCTGGTCTACCTTAAATTAAAAAAAAATTTGAAAGAGCCCAAATACAAAAAACCCAAAAGGCTTTCATATGTCAAAATGCCCTTACTCTGTCAGAGGCAAAATAAGCGAAATGTCCAGGATTTCAGTTTTTCCCATGATACCAACAGTCAACTCCACATAAAGTACTTTCTGTGACAGCATGATCAAGTATTGCTATCCTGGGGTTTCTCAAAAGGACAGAGTTAACACTTTTCCTAAAGGGTCACCACATGGCACTTCAAAGAGGGTAATGGGAATTTTAAGAAACCTTCACAGAGAAAACAACAGGTCTTCAGGGAAATTAGGCACCCACCTGCACATTTGACTGCCTCAGTCTTCTAAAATAGCTTCTTCCTCTGTACGTACTTTCTACCCATCTGTGTTTTGGTAGAAACACCATCCACATGCTCCTGAACTACAATTATTAATATTTTTTAATACCAACTAGACAGGTACATCTGCCCAATGAATGCCCAGCTAATGCAGAGAGCCCCAGTTGCCCAAGCTGCACGCATTTCTACTGACATCAGCTATGAGGATATTCCCACCACAATGCAGGGTAATTTCCTTCAAACCAGGTTAGCTGAAGGAATGGGACAGGAAACAAGCGTTCATCAAGTCCTCAGTTACAACCAGACTGTTGCAAGCACAGGCAAACAAAATCCTTTGTATTCTCCTCCTCCTAGTTTACACCGAGTGTGTGCAGAGAGACAGGATGTCCCACAATTGCTGTCTCCCAGGTGTCTCATAATTTACTTGTTGTGAGCAAGAAAAGGGGAACTTTGGGGCCGCTGCCCAAGCCCAGCTCCCAAAGGTGGGCATGTCCTGGGGAGCCACCCTTGGCGTGGATTCCTGCCACCACTCCTCCCCTCTGCCGTGACATTAGCATGTCTGCAAGGTGAGAGGAGGGAATTGATCCAGGTTAAAAAGCATTGAAGAAGGGAAGGAAGAACAAAAGAGATTTTTAATGTTATCCGCTTCACTAAACAGCTGCACAAACATTTGGGTAGAACCGAGGCAGGAAAATTTATGGTCACAGGGGTAAAGTGCAATTCTCAGTTGCAGCGCTCATTTACAGCAGCTCATTGAGAAAGCATGGTGAGCATCTCACAGTGTGCTTTAATAATTCCTGGGGACAGCATGTCACATTTTGACCACGCTCAGGGCAACCCAAGGGAAGGTTGCAGTACTGCTGGCCTTCACATCATTCAAAAGATGAAATACTAACAACACTCAAGTACGCAGCTCTACATACCAGATGATACTTCCATAAAGAATGGGCGCCCTGATCACAGGATCAGATGTGGCACAGACCCACAGAACTTTTTTAGTGGGATGTTTGGCAAATATTTCACAGAATGCAGACAACAAAGCATTTAAAGTATTTTTCAATTTCATATTACAATTTCTTTGCACACAGTCAAGTTATATTACCTTCTACTGAACAATCTGAAAATAACACATTTTCACACTTAGTCCATATTCCAGCAGACTCAATTGCAGTTTTTCCAAGTGATGTCTACACTAGATGACTTTTGGATTTGTAAGAACATAGGCCTTCTGAATTACAGCATATCTTTGTAAAGAAATAAATCCTTTTTTTCTTCTGAAAAAGATTTTACCTGTGAAGAGTTTTACCCTTCTACAGCAAGGTTGCAAAACCCTGTATTTAGGTGCTGTGAAAGGCATATAAACTGCAGGCACCTTAATTCGCTCTGTCTAGATAAAATCAACAAATCCCTAAATAAAAGATGTCCCTTCAAATACAATCCTGGTCTTACAAAGCAAAAGAACAAAGCCTTCATCCCGTTGGAGCTCCCTGAAAATTAACATAATTTCAGCCATCAGCATCACTCTTACCACAAGTAACAAGTCTGGACAAGGCAGACAAGTTGTCTGAAGTCAACAGTGACTTTTTTACAGTCGGAAAAAAAGATGCAAAGCTACCTCTTCTCATCAGTTAAACTGTTTAAACTACATCAACCCTAAGAACAAATGCTTTGAATACTTAAGGAATAGTCACATTAATTTTTTTTTTGATTAAACACTATTCTTTTTCCAAAATAACTGTAACTTCTGAAATGTTTAATAAAAGAAGCTACTGGTCCTTCACTTAATTACATCAAAAAGTATTTGGAAATCATGTAAAGAGAAGACCTAGAAAATCACTTACCAGGATAGATAAGGAATGATTTATGTGGTTCTGAATGTTCATGGCAAAATAAAGACAAAATGGCAAGCCTGTACTACCTTTGGCATACCACTGTGAAGGATTACATACAGCAGAAAAGGGAGGGAGAAAGGAAGGCCAGGATGACTTAATGTATGTCTGCATTCCTTGATGGCTCAGAGTTTGTTACTCCTTCACATTTTATTTGATAACAACAATTAAATGCCTATTTTTTTTTCTGTAAGAAGTTCTTCAAAAGAAAAAAGGGAGAATGAATAAGAAACAAAGAATACAGCAGGAAGTTCTTTGCTAGATTTTCCAAGTGTGTATTTTTTTTAGGAGAAAGCCCTAGGTGCTGCAATTAAACTTATCTTATCCTATTGTTTTTATCTTGTATTAATCAAATGCTGTCTATTTAATACTTATTATTTTAATGATCACTCAGCATGATTTCTTACTTAGCCATTCAAAAGCTAGGAAATCTTAAAATTTAGTGTTTCACACAGACCCTCGCTTCTGTTGTGTTATAACTACATGCACGTCTACCACATTCTACATGTAATCTGGTTATACTTCTCAGTACAATGGCAGTCAGATGGTTTTGTCACTGAGATGTAAAACAACAATATGTTGTCATTCTGAAGTAGTTATTCAAGATGGAGTTCATTTCACTTAAACATCACTAGGAGCCAGATGTGTACATAGGGGTCAATCACTGCACGCTTCCCTTCTGCCACTGGAGGTAAACAGCCCTTTCAGCATGTAATTCATCTGGACTTCTCCTTTGGGATAAGAAAGGTCATGTCCTAATAATGCCTTTTAGTCTATAGACTGTGAAGAAACCATGAGTACTAGCAACATCACAGACATCTAAATTCAGTCAAGAGAATCCTGTGATAGTTGCTATTTTTAAATAATGTTAGTTGTGTAGTCCATGCATATTACCTGCCAGGTCAGTAGCCAGCTAATCTATCTATAGATCTGTCTTTCTCTATCTGTCTATCTATCTGCATCTATCTATATGCATCTATCTACCTATAGATCTATCAATAAATCTACAACCCCAGCTATCTAATCAATAAAAACTGGTGTTACAGCAATACAGCGCTGTCTTTATGCAAAGGGCAGTATGATCTTTTCTACTTTGTATGGCCAATTCACAGCAACTTTCATTAAAACACACAAGTAAAAAAGCTGCTGGCCCTGGCTCCTGAAGAAGATCGAAATTGTGACCTAATTGCACACTAAAAACTAAAACCGAGACTAAAAAGCATTTACTGTTCCTCCTTTTTTAAAAAGATTAACTTGGATACGTAACTGATTAAAAGACAGGAAACAAAAGGCAGGATTTCATCATGGTGGCCACTGGAGTCCCTCAGGGATCTAGATCAAAGCTTTTGTTTTCCATATGTTCACAGATGATCCAGAAAAGGGGAAACACAGAAACTCAGTTCAGATAGAAGTAAAATGACACATTTGGAGGAAAAACTCTATCTTTAGACAGAAATGATGGGCTTTGAAACACACAGTTGATAACACTTTGGAAAGCAATAAAGAACAATGGAAAGTACTATCAAAATGCTGTATAAATCCATCCAACATACAGATCATTGTGTGCAGTTCTCACCTCCTTTCCCCCTCACACATAACCCACCTCAGTCCCTAAAGAAACTGGAAAAGACAGAAAGTCACCAAGAATGATCAAACCTATGGAACAGATTCCTCATTCTGGAAAAAAAGATCCACACAGGTGATTTAACATAAGTCTACAAAAATCAGGAGGGATATTGAGAACGTAGTTAGGGAGGACTCACTCGTTATCTCTTCCGGTAATAAAAATTAAGGGCCATCAGATGAAATTAGCAGGTACGACATTCAAAACAAACAAAAGGAGGTAACTCCTTCCCACAACGTGCGATCCAGCTGAGTGGAACTCTTTCACCGGAGTTACAGATGCTAATAGGTTCCATGCAATGAAAACGTGACTACTCGATTTAATAAGGAACAAAAATCCATTAGGGTTATTAAACATAAAGTTCAAAATTACCAGAGGCTGTGAAGATTCACTGCAGAACTTCTCTGCATGTTTACCCTGTTCTCACACTCTTCCTCAGGCTTCCAGTATTGACCTCTGTTTGGAGGCACGATACCAGCCCAGGCACTGTTCTGATCTGAACGACACATGTCTCAGAATCTTCCAGTTTCCTGGAAAACTCATTCTATAGTGCATATAGAAATGGAATATTGAATACAGTACACTTCGGAAAGTCAATCTAAATAAAGCAAAGTGACAAAGCGGTAACACAAAGGAAACTTCAAAGGATTACTCCAACTCCTCTCTCCCCCCAAATATTACCAAACAAACTAAGTTTTCCAGTTAAAAAGAAAGCAAAACCATAGGGAGAACGAAGATATATGGAGAAAATAATTAGAAAAGTCTTCAAAATTATAAAGCAGTAACTCCTACAGGTTAATTAAAATCCTCTGATTTGTAGGCAACTACGTAAATTTCCAGTGCAGAAATTTCAGAGCTAAAAAATGCTTTATGGCATATGCAAGTCTGCTTTCCTGGGCCATCTTTTGTAGTTCCCACGGAAGCACAGAAACCCACTATGAGTTTAAAAGACTATAAAAAGCAAACACTGATTGACAGTCAGCTATTGTAAGGGAAAACACAAATCCACAGTACAGAAATACATATTTGCATTTCCTGTTTAGCCACCTCAACCTTTTTCTGATCTGTAAGGTGGACTACGTCTACCACAACGCTATCAGTGAAGGGCTCGTAACAACTCACCAACCTCCTGAATAAAATGGACTCTCTCAAGCAGTCTGGAAAGGCTTTCACTGTCTCTGACTTACTCTGAGAAAGTGCTATACATTTAAGATGTCTTCAGATGCACACTATTTCAAGATTTCAGTGTATGAATACACACTGCTCCCTCAGCGATGATATTGATGTTTATGCTGAGCTGTAACTGTTTATGTCCTCTACATTCATGTAATTTATATTTTTGCATTAAAACGAGAGTCTCAAACATCCATACCGGGGAAGACATCTAACTAGAGAGACTGTTTCACAGATTCCTAACTTCACATTTACAATGACAAAACATCTGTTCAGCTATTTCAGCACTGCTTAAATGGAAAATTACTTTAGTTCTTGTTTCCAGCTGTTAAGCTCCATTAAGAAACGACCTGAGCCAGCACCAAATGTCCCATCCAGCTATCCATGCACTAAAACTACCAGGTGTTTAGCAGACCACCAGCAGTCTACAAACCACAGATGAAAAATATCTTCATCACCGTTATGCAAGTCACCAGAGAAATATGTGCTATCTCAAATCAAATTCAACGAAATAAATAGGTAAAATATGCACTGCAAAATTTTTGGTTTAACTTCTTGGACAGAAAAGGGGGTAGGAACAAAAACATGAACAGTGAAACATCATTTTCATTAAAACTCTGGGTAGCTTGGAGAGCAGAACAGTGCATATTTTGCTTTTTATATCATTATTCTCCACAGTTAAAACTGTTCTACCAGCAGATGAGTTCAGACTCTAAAGCTGTTGTAACTTCATATTTTGACTAGTTCTTAAAATTTCAAATTATGGGCAGTGAGGGGAGTGGAGAAGGGGTTTTCTACCAATATGCTTCATGTGCCAGACAGGAGAGAAACCTATGTGTCTTAACCTGTACACTTTATATCATTCATATTTTCATAAAATTTGGAATCCTGACATTTGATTCTGTCAGGTTTTCAGTTTCAAACCATTAATGAACTAAAAATCTGCCTTCCTAAAAGGTTAATGGTGAGAAAGTGAATGTAAGAGTTTAGATTAGGTAGATGCTGCTGAAACAAATGGTGCAAGACATATTAGAATCACTGATGAGTAAAAACAGTTTAGCAAATGAAATAAAAAAGGCAAATAGAGAATGAAACCCACACAGCCCGCTCTCAACTGCCTCATCTCAAAGCACTGAAAGTGTGCACATCAAAATGAGCTGTATGAACAAGCTCACTTTCTTTCTTCCTCAAGCTGCCGATTTGCAGTGCTACAAGGTGCTTTTGTAACAAAAGTATTTTTTGGAGCAGATAAGTCTTCCTTCTTCTCTGTTTTATTTATTTTTCATTTTCCCCTTTTACTGACTGCGGCTCACACAAATGTAAAGGATCATATCCCCTTGCAACTCTTGCCAGGAATTTTACCATTTGCAAGCTGCAGTTCACAGTTAATTTCTATCTTGTCTAGGAAGAATCCTTTACTCAGGCTGCACTGAGTGAATGAAATTTCTTCCGGCTCTTCCAGGAGAACTGTGCCTGTCTAGATTGCAGTTGGTAACTAGCATGATCCAGATTGTACCATCCAGCTTAGAAATTGCTGTTATCAAACCTCTCTCTTTTACAAAAACTAATGAACCTTACAACCGCTACATGGATCTCCATTTCCTTTTGCAGCAGTAAGGAAAGCAATGCAGCTACTTACATCTCTCAAACAGAAAAAAAAAAAAAAGTTTGGAAAACAGGAAAACAATAAGCAGGGAATGGCTCTTCTTTAATATCTTCCTTTTCAAAGTAGCAACAATACTTCTTTGCTCTTTTGTGAAAGTTATGATGCTGGCAACAAACTGTCAACTAGCTGTTCAATTATATCTTTCAAATTCAATGACTAGAAAAAAAGACCAAACCTACACTGTCATGCAGATAGTCCCAGACTAAGTGCTGAGAGCAAATATTTCTTCTATTTTGGCACTGTATCTCTACTTTTCTTCTCAGATTATCTTTAATTTTCATTTTTTAGGTTTGGTTCCTCCCTCCACACCTTGCATCATTGAAATCAGGACAGAAGTTACTGAGGCAAAACAGGGAGATATTTTTATTTAAACTCTTACAGTGAAAACTGCAGAGCAACAAGGGACACAGCAAAATGCATTAGTATCTCCATCCAGTTCTCTTTCAACTGACTGGCATTTCACCGCTTTTCCTTTGAATGAAACTCCAAAACTCAAAACACAAATGGAAAATAACATCACGTGTTTCAGTTCTTCTTTTCAGCAAGCGCTTTAGGTACAGAGACTGCTGCAGAAGAAACTGTCAGCGGCACATCCGGAGGTCTACTGCTCCTTGGCTGGCCACTGTGCTGCAAATAGCCCAGCACCCAGCAGAAAGCAGGCACCAGCAGCCCCTCCTTGGCTACCAGTCGCTGTTGCACCAGGAATTCCTCCCCAGGAGCTGAGTCCTCTCTCCCTCTCCTTGATTTTTATTGGGAAGGATTTAGGAAGCACTTAGTCAACTAAACTGCAATAATATAAGCTCATGCCCATAGTATTTAAGAACTATTTCAAAAACACAAAATGTCACTGACCACCTATAGAAGGACATGCAACAAGGAGTTAAAAAGGCATTTTAGAAATTGGCCTACAGACTTTTTATCCCTTTGAGTGCCTGGCTGGTCTATGAACCTTTTGCGCTACTTCTTTCCTCCTTCTTATTTTCTTTTCTTAAGGCAGAAAAAAGGAAAGGAACATGGCATATTTTAAGAGAAAAAGCAACTCAGAAAACTTGTAGCTTCATTTCTGCACACAGTTTACTGATTTTAGCTGTGAAAAGCCAAAGTTGAGATAAATTTACATTTTCTACTAAAAGTTCCCAAAGTATCTGCAGATCATTAAACAGTTTACTTGGTGTCTCTCCATTCAGCTTTCTATAAAATTTTACAAGCATCAGTTGATTCCAGTTTTTCTTGCTGTCTCTTGAAGGAAAGGATAATTTCCATTTAGGTTTTATTAACCCAGTATCATTTTCTCCAAAAATAATTTGTATCAGGTTTCCTCATTTGTACAAAAGACTCCAAATGTCATCTCACTCAGAAGAGGAATTAGTAAAGCTCCTCCTCTTTTTTCTGCCCAAAAGTAGTAGTGCAGTTTTATCAGTGCATTTGGGAAGGAAAAAGAGGGGGGTGTGTGAATTTTTGTTTACTTAGCAAACATTAGAAAGAGCAACATATCCTAAAGACTGTGCAACTAGCCTTGTCTAACTGTAAAGTTACATTTTTCTTTAGAGTAAGAAAATTGAAACTGAATCATATAGAAACAGAAAACATCTGTGCAAGTTTAATGGCCAAACAGTCTGAAAGGAAAAAAACTTAAGCTAAACAGAGCCAGGACAGAATAAGTTTTCACACAAAAGTAACCCCCTATTCTAATATGGTCCTCTACAGTAGAAAGGGACTTCAGGATCCCCAGCACTCTTTTTCCTTCTTTTCTTTTTATCTACCCAGTATCTACAAAGTGTGCAGAAGAACCAAAGAACCTTGCAGTTGAAACCTGTGCTCTACAGAATATATATTACAATACAGTTTTAAATGCCACAGAAAAAAAACCCCCAACTAATTGTAGAATAAATACCTCCTCTCCCATTGTGAAGCCAAGCTGCCTTTCAGCAGCTCAGATCGGCCAAGAAGAGCCTTGGAGTCCTGCCCCTTCCTTGCATGAGCTCAGCTCAAGGGGAGCAGGAGCCCAGCCCTGACACTGACTCACGCTCCGGCCCATCCCAGGGAAACAAAGGTTCCACTTATTTATTTCACAGGAAATCTGGAGCTTTTCCTACCTCTGCTCACTTGTGGGAGAAGTTTCCTCTCCTTTCCCAGGCCAGCCTAGTCTCTCCTAGCTTCTTGAGACCGATGGCTAGGAAAACCGATGTGAATGACCGATGTACAGACTTTTCTGTGAACAGCCCTGACAGAAAGTCTTGCAAATAACTCTACAGGAAAATAAGCTTATGACAAATTCTGAGTGTATTGGTCTGTCAAAACCAAAACAGAACAAAGCAAGCTGAAATTTCATGTCATTTTTGCCTTTGTTTTGGCTTTTGTTTTTGAAAGGAAGACCGTCAAGAAACTGAAAACATCATTAAGATGATGCTCTGTTCCATGAAAATCTTTTAAACTCCTAATACTGCCTCCTCACAACCATTCAATTTTAAAATGACTGAAAAAGCACAGGGGAGGGAAACACACAATGGCCTTCCCAGATAATTTGGAAGAAATTAAAGATTTATATTTAAGCAAGCCACAAGATACTACACACTCACTTCCATTTGACCTTATATACTATTCAGTAAGCACTTACTCTGGACACACTTACGCACACTCAACACATTCCCTATACACACTCAGCCCTTTCTCTACAGAGACATTCTCATGGGAGTGCCAACACAATCATGAGACAAGAAAAAGGCTTCTGAACCCACAGATTAAAAAGATAAAAGCAAAAAGAAAGTTCTTTCTAGTTCTGAGAACCAGAATAAGGAAAGTCATGATAAATTTAGAGAGTATGAGGATTTTAAAGAGGAGAACAATAAATTGTTCAAGATGGCTCCTACAAGAAAAGAAAAAGCTTAATTCACAGAGCCAGGATATGACAATATATTTCCTGCTACAACAGTGAAATAAGAGAACATAGAGAGGATACAGAGTTTTCTTTATTGGATGCTTTTTTAAAAACCAGTCATCCCCTGGAGATTATTTTTATATATATATATTTGGTCCTAATCCAGTTGAGACGCTTGGATTAGATGATCTCTGAGGTCCCCTCTGGCCTTACACTGAAAGCAAATCACAACTGATCTGAGTAGGACTATCACTGCAAGTACAAATCTCCAGAAAAAAAATCACAATATTTTAAAGAATGGAAATGAGCAAAAGATGATGGCTCACAGTAAAGGCAACATCTCTTGCAGTATCTCTTGCAGAACAGGTTCTGGAGTGATTCAGAGCAAAGTCTGAAGGCCTCCTGAGCCAGCAACCTCCTTCCTGAAGATTTCTGCTTTCCATTCACAAATTATTTTAAAGTTATATTACAGTACATCAGTCTCACTTCCAGAAAACACACGATTATTGGTATTTATTTTAAGAGAAAATAACCACCTGTAACACATTTCTGATTTATACAAATTATGAGTATACAAATGTAAAAATACTACAATCAGGTATGTCTTTTTTTTAAATGATCCTTGATTAAGGAAAATTTTAAAAATTCAGAAAAATTCCACAAACTAATGAGGCCAAATAGACAGCAAAAGATGAATGTCTAAACTTTACTCTTGTTAATTTACAGGCTATATACAATTCGGTTTACATTCATTCATCTTTTTAATATCTCAGCAGGTATGAAGTTATTTATATAATTTCCAAAGTCAGATGGATGGTTTTATTTTTTTGTATAACAGTATTTCTTCTTTTAACTTTCAAAGTTCACGTGTGCTAAGAACATCAAATGTCATCACATTAGAATTTTTATAATCTTTTCAAAGTTTAAAACACTTAATGACTCAGATGCAGTAATTAAAAATCAAAGTTACATTATCTGACAAAATCCAAGTAGGGCAAGAAAAAAAAAAACCACTTCACTTAGAAACTCTAAGACACAGTTTATAAAACTGTTTATTCCTAAAGCCTTTATTACACTACTTTAAAATCTTTTTATATCAATTTATATCAATTAGATTTTACTTAGGTAGATTTTACTCCCATTGTTAGACATACTATATCAAAATAATTCATGAACCAGTTCTCTCAAAACTCATCAAACAGCAAAAATGCTAGTTTGCATGTCAGTACTGTTACTTTCTGAAGCTTTTTCTCTACAATGAAGCTCAAACATGAGACAAATCTTTCCTAGAAATTCAGATTATGTCTCCATCAAGTATCTCTGGAACTTAGAAAATTAGCTTTATTTTAAACTATTAAAGCACAACATTTGGGGTTTTTTAATGATTCCTCTTTTAAAATGTTTGTCAGGGTGTAATCTTGGGAATGGTACAGTCTCAACTGAAATTCACAGATGTACTGTGCCTAGGAAGCTACCGATCATCAGCTGATCCAGAGCACCTTACAACATACATACTTTTATTGTCTCCCTATTATGAAATAAAATTGCATTAGCTTAAACCTACACGTCCTGTTTTTCAGACTGAAGCACCCTAAGGTTTCCTAACCAAAACCATGACTGAAAAACCAGGAGTATTCCCTTCCAGAGAGCTTTCCTCCAGGAGAACTTGTTTTGACAGAAGCTCAGTGCTTTCCCCTAGGAGAATAGACCACATTTTCCACACTGCTTTTAGGGGTAACTTCTGGTACTATCAATACTTCTTACAGTACTCTGCTGCTATATTTAGATGTTCTTCAAGGAGCTCAAGTCAGGAATATAAGTTTAAAATGTTTTCATGCATATGCTTGATGTGTTTCTCTCATATGGACAAACCTTTTCTGAATAAAGACCAACAATACACATGTAAAGTCTTGTGGCATGGACAACTAGCTTGCATTTATTTAGAGTCCAATAGCTGCTTTATTAAAAACAAAAGCCTAAAAAACGTCACAAGTAGCACAAACCACTGTGTGCATAACCTCCTCCGCCAAAAACCGCTAGTGCAGACTGATGTGAAAGCTGAACCATGTTACCAACACCTGGAAAACTCTGTTCAGGCTGCTTGAACTTTTTACAAACCAAACTGAGAAAACACACAAGCAGAGATACCTAATGGGTAGAACGGAAGGGCACAAAGCGTACAGGAGATCAGGAGTCGCTCTTCACCCACATAGCACAGTTCAGTGACTCCGCAGAGACTCATTGCCAGCCAAGGTTATCTAATCTGTTCCTCTCTTTAAACTTAATTTTGCATTTCCATTCTATTCCCTTGGTACCAAGTCCTGTTTTGAGGCAGCCTCCCCAAAAGGGGCATGCTGCTTTTCAACTGCTCCTCATTTCACGAGCTGACCACCGTTCCCCTACCCTTCCTTCCTATTCCTGTGAATTAGTTACTCCAGAAAGGGTAACAATCCTCTAAAGAATTTACTTATATAAAGTCCACACTGCCTCATGAACATCGGTCACCATTTGCAAATGTGTGCCATTTTTTTGAATAACAAAAGAAACACATAAATCCTGTTTCCACACTGAAGTCAAGGAATGGAAAGTTACACCAGCGAAGGAGCGAGCCCCCACTGCCAGCAGCCCTGCTCTCATGACAACTGCAGAAGGGGCCAGAGACCTTCTTCCCCTGTAGCTTTCCTCACAAGATGGCGCTAGAATAAACAGTTAGGGCAGGGATGCCACACTACAGCAGACAGTAACTTCAAAGCAAAACACAAATGCTGCTTGAACAGCCGAGTGCTTCCCCCTGTTCCTACGCAGTGTTTGACACAGTGCTGATGCTTGCCACAACCACTGCTGCCATCGCTGACGGCTCTCACTGAATAAATGAATGACAGGAACCTGTGCTTTCAAGTACGAAGTGCTACACACGATACTCACATCACATGCTCTCTGCCTCAGCAGGCGTTTTCAATAGCATTGGCATTCAGTATCAGGTGGTTTTGCTCGCATCCATTTTTAGCTTACCTCAGTATTTTGAACACTGGCTTCAACATTTCTGTTAGGCGAGCAAGCACCTCCAAAGGCATCAGAGGGGAAAAGCAGGTAGCAGCGAGCCATTGGATACAGAGGCAAGCGCAGACCGACGCGTGTGGCACTCGCAGCCGGTGCTGGCCATGCACCATGGGTGCCACTGGGTAGCGCTGGCAGAGCTCAGGCACATCATTAGACGTTTAGAAATGCCAGGAGGAGCCTCCAACTTGCATCTCTCAAAGACTGCTTTTTAAATGACAACTGAAAATTAAGGGGAAAAAATGTTTTCTACAAGCAATCAGGCAGGAACTGACAGAATGGTGTGGCAAAGGCGTGACTGTCAGTGCAATGCAGCCACCACAGTTTCTGGGTCCCCAGCTCACCCACTCAAAATAGAAACTCAGACCTTGCAAGCACTCAGTCTCAGAGTTTACAAATTTCTATCTTATTACAACGGAAAGGTAGACTTAATAACTGACATGAGCTTCTAGCCCTTCTAGCTCTTGTGTCTACTTCCATTACTTCTTCTCCATTTCTCCTCTCCCAAACATACTAAATATATACAGGAATAAAAATTTCATATAAATTCAGTGTTTTGCAGTGAAAAAGATCCCTAAACACCAGCTAACTAGATCTTACAAGTTGCTGGATCTAGAGCCGTGACAGCCTCCCTCTTTGTATTACATCATTACAGTGGCTGCAATATTCCCCAGTTTGATGGTTGAGTATATAATTTACATTAAGTTCTGGCAAACACTAATGTGACCTCATCAAACGCTGTTAATGAAATCCAGCTCTGCTCAAATTCACCACTGCCAGCCAGCAATGAAAGTCTTGCCTGAAGAAAACTACAAATATATCTCAAATGGAAAATGTAATAAATACTCTTACTAGTCTCTTCCGAAGTAAGGTGTCACCGTTTAAGGCTGGGCCGGC